>NC_047104.1:155514399-155811722 GCF_902500255.1 Thalassophryne amazonica | reverse complement strand
TGCCAACATGAAGATGCACAGAGCGCCACTTAAGGTTCACAAAATGTTCCGGGGGAGCCAACCCCCCTCACTCACAGCTCGGTCCGCCCCAGAGCTTCATGAGCTCAAAGTGCTGCCTGTTCTCCATGTGTGCTGTGTTACGCACAAATCACTTCAGCACATTCATGCACTTGTAATAATAATAATAATAATAATAAAAAAACAGCACTTTTTAGAAAGCTGCTGTTTTGGCAACACTCAAAGCAAACTGATGAATAATTAGATTTAGAGACTTTATTTCCCATTTGTACTCTCACACAAAATTTGGATACATAGGAATTCTTGTGCAGAACTCAAGTAAACAAATCTAAAAAGGTGTAAAAATATAACAGGTATAAAAGCATAAAAAAATAAATGCTTCTTACCCAATGCTCCTAAAAAATATATAATAATATATGTTCACGGGTGTGGGTAATTCCTGCACCTGTAATTTGGTCGCATGCCGTATCTGCGTTCCTTGAGCGATGTGCGCAGGTGACGGCAGCAGAATGTCGATCCGTGCTCTGAGTTGGCGACCGCTGAGGAGTTCACTTAGCGAGTACCCACAGGATGTCAGCGTACAGCGGTACTGTAGCAGGAACTCCTGAAGTGCTCTCCTTGGTGGTAGAGATGACTTGTGTAGTGCCTGTTTGAAGCTTTGCACTAGGCATTCTGCAGATCCGTTGGTAGCAGGATGGTAGGGTGCTCCTATGAGGTGTGCGATTCATCATTCCTTGCACCACCTCTGGAACTCTTCTGAGGCAAACGTTGTAGCACTGTCAGTCACCAGTGTGTGTGGGTAGCTGAAATGAGCGATGTCCTCCTCCAGAAGATTGATTGTTGCTCTCGACCCAACTGATGTATTGGAATGAATTGACTACCAACCAGTTAGAGCCCATGAAGTTGATGGCGTGATCGACTTGGATCCGGCTCCATGGTTTTTCTGGTAGCATCCAGGGATGAACAGTGGGCTTGTTCTGATGTTCTGTGCACAACTGGCGATGGCAGCTCGCTCCTTCAATGGCGTCATCAATGCCTGGGCAGTACACAGCAGTCCTTGCAAGTTGTTTCATCAGCTCCATTCTGAAGTGCCCGAGATGTAGGAGTTCCAGGACTTGTGGTCACAGGTACTCTGGAATAACCACTATGGATCTGTGCAGTAAACATCCATTGCAGATGTTGAGAGATTCCCGACAATTTTATGAACTTTTTGTGATTCCACCTTCAGATCATCCAACGGAGATGGGGGTACACCTGCCTGAGCAAGCTCCACCAGCACTGACGTTCAAGATTCCAGCACTAGAGTACGGACCACACAACCCATGACGCTCCAAGCGGAGACCAAAGCCCAAGAGGAAGATGTCACTCTAGACCATCAGCCTTCAGGGGACACCTTCAGGCTCAGTGGTGAGGTGTTGTGGAACAGCCTAGAATGACTCATCTGTTTACAGATAAGCTAAAACATGCTTATTTCTTGATTAGTCTAGACTCTTCTGTGGTCTTCTGGAGCTTTCCTGCATGTTCTGTAATGTTGCACTTAGTACTGCGTTTTTCCACAAAGTTATAGAATATTCCATGGTATTCTAAGTGAACAACATCAGCAGTATATCAGGCAGACAGGCAGCCCAGTGGTGCTCTGCTCTGAGGAACATATAGCACTTTATGCACATAAAATGAAGCCAAATCGTCACAATGAGGTGATGAAGCATGTTTTTCTGTAGGTGAATCTTATTTCTGTCTAGATGTGAACCTGACTTTACCCTGATTGACAGACAGTAACCATCAGCCGTTTGCAGAGAAGAACTGTTGTTCACCTTTTACACACCCAGTCAGAGACATTTCATCTTTCACCACCAACTGCTGATTCATTAAATACTCCTGATGTTTACGGTGATTGAACCATTTTCCTGTCAGGGGGCAGCATCTGTAATTACACCTGTTTTGCTGTGGCACATAACACCTTTGAAAATGGTATTCAGAGCGCCGTGAGAAAGGACCGTTTCACTCACAGAGGAGGAAGAAGTAGGAAAAAAAAAAAAGCACGAGTCACTTTTTTCTTCTACTAGTTTTTTTAAGCTATTTTTTTTATATTCATCATCATGGTGATTCAGCAGTAAAGTATAGGCTCAACACACAAGTGTTTGGATCAGTAAGTGGATTGCTCCTCTCTCTCTCTCTCTCTCTCTCATCCAATAAGGGAATTACATCAATATTGGAGCAGTCAATTATCAATAATGGACCAGGCTCATCTCTAATTTATACCATTTGGACCTCTTTCAGGATCTTGCACTCATTGAGGGTTCAGAGGTGGGTGGGTACCAGGACATGGACTCTCATCCATGTCATGCTGGAGTATCCAGGGTCAGACTGGCCCGTGGGCCTAAGAGCCCGTGTCGGACACGCATCTTCTTCCCAATTCCTTTCTGAACTTTAAAATGTGTTTTCAGATATAAGATACTTTATTCATCTTCACGGGGAAATTCAGAAGCAGCGGCAGTCTGAAGTCTTTTAAAACAGTCAAGTCGTGTTTCCGAGTGGGGGACCTGAAGAAGCTTCTTTTGTTCATTTTAAAATGGAAAATGTGTTAAGTGACTCATCTTGGTGTGAAACACTGTCACGTGCATTTCTTGTAAGACACATTAAAGATAAATGTAAAAAAAAAAAAAAAAAATCACCTACAATATGTTGTCAAAGGTGTGAATAGTAGAGAAGCTTGAATCTTCGACTGGACTGAGTTGCTTGACGCGAGGACGTTTCGCTTCAAATCACAGAAGCTTCCTCAGCTAAAATTCTTGCTCTGACTTCTGTCTTGACTCTTGTACAGAAGAACAAACAGAAGCCACAAAAGCTGGAGTTTTAAACCTAACCAGACTCCCTCCTACCGAGAGGTAGACTGCTATAGGCTAGTGACTAAACAATTGTTTTAATTAGCATCTATTGTGCTCTAGCTAGCATCCTCCTAATGACAGGGTAGCTGTACCTCCTAACGATGGGACTGGTGCCTCTCCTAAAGGCTCTGCTGATGACAAGAATGACTCATAACCATGAACAAAAGACAAACTGCTTTGACCTGAGTAGCCCATTGTAAACAGTCTCAGACCCCCTTGTTGTGTGGGCCGCCAGAAGAGGAGGTACTGCTAGCCCACCACCAGAGGGCGCCCTGCCTGAAGTGCGGGCTTCAGGCACGAGAGGGCGCTGCCGCCATGGACACAGCCGCTCATTACCTCTTGACAGCTGTCACCCATCTACTCAACATCATCTCACTCCATAAAGACCAGACGTCATCTCCACCTCGTTGCCGAGATATCATACTTCATTGGAGGTAATAGCCTCAGCCGTTTTGTAATTGTAATACTTGTATATTTTGAGTGTTTGCAGGAGTACCAGTTCCTCCGTCGGTGGAAGCTGTGAGAGCGCTGAAGGCACTCTTTTCCCCTGAGGAATCCACAGTACTCTGCAAGTTATTGAGTGAGAGGTGGAGGTGGCATTCCCACCGTTGTTGTTACTGGGTGTACACACACCCACACTTGACTGTCTTTATTCTTCGCCAGCAGTACCAGATCCGACAGTTGGGGACGGTGATCACCTGGGAATTCGGGACTTGGCGGCTCCAGTATTCATCAGGTTCTGGGGCGGCGGAAATCGTGTGGTTCCGGCTCTTCTTAGGACAGACGTCTTCCATCCTCGAGCCTGCCCACACGTCACCTTTGTGTATTGACTGTTATGATATTCTGAGATTGTCTGTATGTTCGTTGTGCACATTCACAACATTAAATTGTTATATTTTGGCTCATCTATTGACCGTTCATTTGCGCCCCCTGTTGTGGGGCCGTGTCACTACACTTTCCCAACACCCCTCCCCAGTTAAGGCTGGGTTTCAACTGTTTCACAAACAATGCCTCCTTCACCCCTCTCTCAAACCATTTCTTCTCTCTAGCTAAGATTTCAACTTCCTTGTCCTCAAAGGTGTGAAGAAAGTCCAAATCAACATCAGCGACAAATTATACTCACAAAGATGACAGAAATATAGAGTCACAAGGTCACAAGATGCAAATCAGAAAGCCAGAATTTGTAAAAATTATACAGAGATGGCCAACAGTGGTTCTGGAACAATGATTTTTTTTTAAATATATATATATAATTCCCACCCCCCAGTAACTGAACATGGTACCATGTATGGCAGAGTTCACCCCCCCCCCCCAGAACAGAGTTTTTAAATCAACCGATGAGAACAAGATCGACCAAAGTCATGGAACAGACACAGTGCAGACAAAGAAAGGATCTGCTCAAAACATAGAACTGTGTGTGTGTGTGTGTGTGTGTGTGTGTGTGTGTGTGTGTGTGTGTGTGTGTGTGTGTGTGTGTGTGTGTGTGTGTGTGTGTGTGTAAAACACGAGGAAGATCTTGTGGCTGCTTCTGGGGGCCACCTCCCAGGTTTTCATGTCTGGAAGTCCTCCCTCGGGAGAAGACCAGGGGGCATCCTCAACAGATGCCTGAACCCACTGGCGGCTGGTGAAAAACAGTCTTGGTGGGGCTGCTGTGCCAATAGATCCCCTTGCCTTGTCCAGTACAGGCATTCAAGTGAACAGTCAGAAAATTACTACAATTCCACAATAATCATTTCATGTCCTTCTCAAAATCAGCAGTTTTACAGATAAAGTTAACCATTTACAGCTATATTAGGCCCCATTTCTACTTTGGAAAGGAACAGTATCAAATACAACACTCAAGTTCTTGAGCAAAGAACATTTCACCATTTGACACCAATTACACACACAGTACACCAAACTGTACTGCACTGACATTATCTTCAGACAAACAGATCCTGGGGTTCACAGTGACACCGACCTTAACAAAATAGAAAATATCACCAAATTTACACTCTTTCAAAATATGGAAAAATTCTTCAATTGACTAAAGAACATTATGTACATACGACAATGTTCACACCACCTTCACAGAGAGACAGAGAGAGAGAGAGAGACAGACAGACAGACAAACAGAGAGAGAGAGAGTGTGTGTGTGTGTGTGTGTGTGTGTGTGTGTGTGTGTGTGTGTGTGTGTGTGTGAGAGAGAGCGAGAGAAAATTAAAGTAATATTTTGCATGAACATTACTGAGTTGAATGGAGGCAAACTAAAGAAGCTTGAAAAACTTAAATTAAATAACTTAACTAATAACACCAAAACCTTTAAATTAAATTGGTTAAAATTAATTAACAGTGTAGAGGACAAAGCAAATTAAGTATACAAAACCACTTAATTAAATGCGTTGCTAAACTTGGGTTTGTCTGACTATAAGTGTCTTGTGTGAACTCAGTGGCTGAGTTAGAATTTCTTTAAAAAACATGCAAATTGCTATTTTAGGGTTTTGTTTTGTTTTTAAACTGAGCAAATAATTTGTTTTAGAGTGTGGAATACTCCAAAGAATATTTCACTTCTGTGAAATAATCCTCATAACGTGTAAAGTGAAATCAAAATACCAGCATGGCTGCAGCTTTGAACACTGTTACAAACAGCCCCGGCCTCCCCTATTACCTTTATAACTGGTCTGCTGCTGTCCCAATAAAGATCACAGCTTTGACCCCCTAAAACAACAACAACAAAAAAACATCACTCATTCGTTTTATCTTAAGTTTTCATCCTCGTTTCCACACCAGGAGCAACATTTGGGAATAAATCCGAGCAGCTCGTCACCTGAGCTGAAGTGGATCCAGAGGAGTCAGTCCGCAGCTGGCAGAGGTAGATGCGCTCCTTTCCACCCCACAGTAAAGAGCGCAGATCAGCAGCCTCCGTGACGTGTGCGCGCTGACAGTGTGAATGAAGCCTGACACGGTTTATAACGAGTCAGACAAACGTGTCTCTCCTCCAACCGGGATGTGCAATTGTCATTAAACCACGAGAAAGATCCAAAAGGAGGCCCGTTTTAAACCTCCGAAGAGTTCTTCAACTTACTCCAGCAAAACACACGGAGACAAAATATAAATAAATAAATATAACCCAAACGTCACCATCATCTCTTCCTGCCTGACTGACTGCAGCAGCTGCAGCGTCACGTATATCACTGACTGTAGCAATCTAACGTTCCCGCATTTTTGTAGCAAGGGCTAAAATTCCGGCGCCCCAAAGCCATTAATTTTGGCAATGTTGATTTGCCAAATATTTATTAATTTTCCCTAGCAACTACATACAATTGGTTATTTCGCTGCACTTCAAGGGTGCTTTGAATGATCGCCTAAGACGAGGAATGATACGTTCTCTGCTTCTGTCGGTGGAAATGTACCGCTGAATGAGTGTCAGTTGGAGGAAGTGTTGTTTTAATCATTCATATTACATGTAGGCACATACTATTAAGTAAAACTGACATTGATAATACTTTTTAAATATATATATATATATATATATATATATATATTTATTATGACTTTTCCCCTCCACATCTAGGAGGGCAGCACACGAGCACCCCCTATGGGCCAGCCACCACTGCCTGACCCTATCAGCTGGCTCCTGTCTATGTGGAAAAACAGCTGCAGCTCCACACCAAGTCCCTCCCAGAGAGTCTGGCTTCTCACCCTGTCCCTGAGTATAATAAGCCCAGACACCTGACGGAGGAACCTCACTTCTGTCGCTTGTATCTTCATTCTCATGATATGCAAATATACATATGCATCAACCACCGTTACAATGTAAGTGGCTCGTCTACTCCCAAAAGCATTCACAGTGGAAGGATGAAGAGTCGTCCATGTACGTTATGTTATAGATTTGTTTTGTTGAGTAGTTTTTTTTTTTTTTTTTTTAAGTTGGTGCATGTTTGTTTTCGTTCTGTGTGTAATGCTGAGGTTACAGTATACAAACTGACATTTCATATTTCATATAACCTCCGAGGGTTTGTTTTGACATGACTCTGAAATGAAGAGTCAGGAGAGGAACCTGACAAACAACTCTAAAGAAATGAGTCAAACCGGCGTGAAGAATCAGAGGCGTGCCAGAGAATACCTTTGACAGGATTAAGTGACACTGCTCTCAAATGTTCTTCAGGTTTTACTCCGGTGCACCGTGATCCCGGAAAATACTCACAGCACTGGACGTTTTCCATATTTTGTTATGTTACACCCAAACATCTTACACCAGTGCTTTGACCAAACCCTGACCCAGTACGGACCCCCTGTGGTGTCACTTATTCAAACTAGCCAAACTGCAGGAACTCTGCTGTGTTCTCAGAGTGACAACGAAAAGCAGCAGAATAAGACAGAATGTCCAAAGCATGATGTCATTCCAGCTCATCAGCCCGCATGCGAGTGTGCATTCTAATGTGAAGGAAGGTTTGATGGAGATAACGCTGAGGTTTGGACCCTGAAGGAAGCAACGCGGTGGCACAAGCTCACACGGGGAGCTGCCCTCCTCAACGTCCAGCCCCCACAAACCTCTGAACCACCAACACAGAGTCACTTCATCTGAACGGTCAGACGTCGAGAAGACCCACCTGACAGCTGCTTGACAGAACTTTTGCTTTGTTCGCTAAATGCAAAAGCTAATCACAGATCTTAACCATGATATCACCAACAGGTTGAGCCAGAATTTATGAAAAGTCAACACAGAAAACATACAAGACGTGCATTCTTGTGTGCAGTGTTTTACGTTAACAAAGTAGACAGGTCAGATTCCATCTGCATTTACCTGATGCAGGAACATTTAAATCAGCGGCCAAATGCAACCTATGAAAAGACATAAAAATGACAGTTTGAAAACACAGGAAGGGTATAATGTACCTCACTAAATTTAAAAAGTGTTTCTAACTGTAGAAATACAGTAGTGTTGAGAATAACAGTGCTATGTGACTAAAGATTAATCCAGGTTTTGAGTATATTTCTTATTGTTACATGGGAAACAAGGTACCAGTAGATTCAGTAGATTCTCACAAATCCAACAAGACCAAGCATTCATGATATGCACACTCTTAAGGCTATGAAATTGGGCTATTAGTAAAAAAAGAAAAAGTAGAAAAGGGGGTGTTCACAATAATAGTAGTGTGGCATTCAGTCAGTGAGTTTGTCAATTTTGTGGAACAAACAGGTGTGAATCAGGTGTCCCCTATTTAAGGATGAAGCCAGCACCTGTTGAACATGCTTTTCTCTTTGAAAGCCTGAGGAAAATGGGACGTTCAAGACATTGTTCAGAAGAACAGCGTAGTTTGATTAAAAAGTTGATTGGAGAGGGGAAAACATACGCAGGTGCAAAAAATTATAGGCTGATCATCTACAATGATCTCCAATGCTTTAAAATGGACAAAAAAGCCAGAGAAGCGTGGAAGAAAACAGAAAACAACCATCAAAATAGATAGAAGAATAACCAGAATGGCAAAGGCTCACCCATTGATCAGCTCCAGGATGATCAAAGACAGTCTGGAGTTACCTGTAAGTGCTGTGACAGTTAGACGCCTGTGTGAAGCTAATTTATTTGCAGGAATCCCCCGCAAAGTCCCTCTGTTAAATAAAAGACATGTGCAGAAGAGGTTACAATTTGCCAAAGAACACATCAACTGGCCTAAAGAGAAATGGAGGAATATTTTGTGGACTGATGAGAGTAAAATTGTTCTTTTTGGGTCCAAGGCCCACAGACAGTTTGTGAGACGACCCCCAAACTCTGAATTCAAGCCACAGTTCACAGTGAAGACAGTGAAGCATGGTGGTGCAAGCATCATGATATTGGCATGTTTCTCCTACTGTGGTGTTGGGCCTATATATCACATACCAGGTATCATGGATCAGTTTGGATATGTCAAGATACTTGAAGAGGTCATGTTGCCTTATGCTGAAGAGGACATGCCCTTGAAATAGGTGTTTCAACAAGACAATGACCCCAAGCACACTAGTAAACCAGCAAAATCTTGGTTCCAAACCAACAAAATGAATGCCTCACAGATGTGAAGAAATCATGAAAAACTGTGGTTATACAACAATAAATACTACTTTAGTGATTCACAGGATTGCTAAAAAAGCAGTTTGAACATAATAGTTTTGAGTTTGTAGCGTCAACAGCAAATGCTACTATTACTGTGAACACCCCCTTTTCTACTTTTTTTTTTTTACTAATAGCCCAATTTCGTAGCCTTAAGAGTGTGCATATCATGAATGCTTGGTCTTGTTGGATTTGTGAGAATCTACTGAATCTACTGGTACCTTGTTTCCCATGTAACAATAAGAAATATACTCAAAACCTGGATTAATCTTTTTAGTCCCATAGCACTACTATTATTCTGAACACTACTGTATATTCAGAAAATTCAGAGCATCTGAAGGAGCTGTCCATATTCAGTTTTAAAACTGATGCACTCTGACCACAGAAAAGAGACACATTTTTCTTCTCCATTATCACAGATGAGCTAAAAATGCTATGAGCACGCACTGAACTCCATGATGTCCTTGGTTGTGCTGAGATGTACTGCAAGTTGTTGGAGTCGAGCACATCCAGAGTGTAGTTGTATCTGCACTGACGAGGCAATCACCCACCAGCCATCACTGAGCTTTATTTCTATTTTATAATTGCCAAAGCAGATGGTCACCCCACTGAGACTACTCTGCTTAAAGTTTCTTCCTCAAAAAAAATAAATAAATAAATAAAATGCAATTCCAGAACATAATCTAATATTTCAATGCTGAAAATCCCTTGACAATATTTTTAACCATTGCTTATCATCATTATTATTATGATCATGATTATTATTTTTATGGTGTTTCATTACAGTGGCCCGCCAGGCCAGATGTTTTATTCTGATTTTGGTTTTTAAGTCACACAATGAAAAACAGCACAGACAACATAAGGAAAAATAACACCAAATATACATTAATTTGGAAATTATTCCATCGATTCCAACAATACAGAGCTTGGGTTTTTGTCTTCCTCTTGTGACGCACCATAAAACACAAAAAGGCAAAAAAAATCGTGAGTCAAACACCCATTTTATCATCCATCCATCCATCCATTTTCTTCCGCTTTATCCGGAGTCGGGTCGCAGGGGCAGCTTTTATTATTTTAAGCACAATGTGACAAATGGTCGTCTTCTCACAGTGATTAAATGTTTTCTGAAGTACTTTTGTAGGCACGTGAGCTGTAGGTGCATGAATGGTGTCACCTGGACTCGGGCTGGTTTGGAGATCAGACCCCACCTCGCCCTCGATCCCTGTCCAGCTGGAGGCACAAGTGAAAGTTGCCATTCAGGCAATATTTTGGGTTCCTCCAATGATGCATCTTTTAAAATGAACAATTTTAAAGTGAGAATTTAAGCAATATGAATGTTTGTATCTTTTAATTGGAAGTACTTTATGAAGTACTTCTTGAATATCAGCAAAGCAGGCTTTCAATCAACAACTGCATTTATTTCCCGTTTAGCAGCTTTCAAGAAAATAAGCATTTTGCACTTTTTTTTTTTTTTTTTTTTTTTTTTTTTTTTTGAGTACAATCCATTTCACATTAGAAACTGGAAAATTAGATTTACATTGTGGATTTTTTTTTTTTCCTCTACTTTCTGGTGTCTACGCATTTCCTCAAAGAAACAAAATATGTCATTCTGACAGGCTGCGCCAGACTTGGCTTAGCAGCTCATACAGTAGGCGTGGAGAATGACTGCCTCTACTGATTTTTGGGTCATTGTCCAATTTACAGAACATATATGGTCTGTAGACACAACTCTTTTTCATTTTATCTGAGCTTTTTTTTTTTTCTCTGCAAAGAGTGAAAGAAGATCTTTAACAAACATGAAAACAGAATAAATTTCACACTCAACACCATTTTCTACTAAAAACTTTGGACAGGATTTACACACAGTTGCCTTTTAGCAAAAGGCAACTGTGTGTAAATCCTGTCAAATATTTCCTGCAATGACTTGGTTTCTGGGAAAGTTTTCCGTGATTTACTTTCATCACAATTTGACATAAAGGACTTTTCGTGTGTAATTCATACAGCAAAAGTGGTCCTTTCTGAACAACTCTCAGGGTGGGCTGCAACAGGGGGTTAACGGACTGAGTCAGTAGACACTCAACACAGGCACAGTTAAAGGTCACTATTCCTGCACACAAATGTATCAAAGTGGATCATACCGGTGCGATAACTCTGTCTCAGAGGAATAGTTGACCTTCAGCCTGGAGGCAACACTGTGGCTCAGACAGAGAAGAAATGACCTTGTTGAGCACATGGTGCATCCAGAAAGTATTCACAGCGTTTCACTTTTTCCAATCATAGTTCCAGTCCCCAAGAAACCACACGTCACTGGACTTAATGACTACCGTCCTGTGGCTCTCACGTCTGTAGTCATGAAGACCTTCGAACGCCTGGTTTTATCCCACCTGAAGTCCATCACCGACCCCCTCCTGGACCCCCTGCAGTTTGCCTACAGAGCCAACAGGTCTGTAGATGACGCCATAAACCTGGCCCTACACTCCATCCTGCAGCACCTGGACTCCCCAGGAACCTACGCTAGGATCCTGTTTGTGGACTTCAGCTCTGCATTCAACACCATCCTTCCAGCTTTGCTCCAGGACAAGCTTTCTCTGCTCCACATGCCCAACTCCACCTGCAGGTGGATCACAGACTTCCTGACGGACCGGAGTCAGCGTGTGAGGCTGGGAAAAAAATGTCTCAAACACTCGGGCTCTCAGCACAGGATCTCCACAGGGCTGTGTCCTTTCCCCTCTGCTCTTCTCCCTCTACACTAACTGCTGCACCTCCAGCCATGACTATGTAAAGCTCATCAAGTTTGCGGAAGAGACCACCCTCATCGGACTCATTTCGGATGGGGATGAGTCTGCCTACAGGAGGGAGGTGGACCAGCTGGTGACCTGGTGTAGCAGCAACAACTTGGAGCTCAACGCCCAGAAAACAGTGGAGAAGATCGTGGACTTCAGGAAAGTCACAGCCCCCCCGCCCTCCCTCGCCCTCACCAACAGCCCCATCACGACTGTGGTCTGTCACCGCTTCCTCGGCACCACCATCACCCAGGACCTCAAGTGGGAGTCAACCATCAGCTCCCTCATCAAGAAGGCCCAGCAGAGGATGTACTTCCTGCGGCAGCTGAAGAAGGCCAAGCTGCCTGTCCAGCTGATGGTGCAGTTCTACACAGCCATCATCGAGTCCATCCTCTGCTCCTCCATCACGGTGTGGTACGCCGGGGCCACAGTCAGGGACAGACACAGACTGCAGTGCATTGTGGCCTCTGCTGAGAAGGTGTTCGGCTGTAGCCTTCCATCTCTCCACGACCTGCACGTCTCCAGGACTCTGGCCCGAGCAGGTCGGATCACAGCTGACCCTTCTCACCCTGCACACGGTCTATTCAAACCACTCCCCTCGGGCAGGAGGCTACAGTCCATCCGGACCAGAACCTCCCACCATAAGAACAGTTTCTTCCCCTCTGCCGTTAGACTCATGAACTCCTCATAACTCAGTCACCTTAAGCTTAACTCTGTCACTTTATCATTTTATCACGGGTCACTTTAGACAAATGTACTTTGGTTTTTAATTGCACTCCTCCCACTGCACTGTTTTTTCTGTTTCTCTGTTGCACACAGCCTTTCATATTTCTTTTTTTTATCTTATATTTTATCTTATTTTGACACATATGTTATATTTTATCCTAGCATTTTATCTCTTCTTAATGTTGCACCATTGTACCGAAGCAAATTCCTAGTCTGTGAATCCTGTTCACTGGCAATGGCAATAAACGTATTCTGATTCTTTTTCCACATTTTGTTACGTTACAGCCTGATTCCAAAATGGATGAAATTCATTTGTTTTCTTCAAAAGTCTACACACAACACCCCATAATGACAATGTGAAAAAAGTTTTTTTTTAAGATTTTGCAATTAAATAATATATATAAAATAATTTTAAAAAATACTAAAATCACGTACATAAGTATTCACAGCCTTTGCCAAGAAGCTCAAAATTGAATTCAGGTGTCTCCTGTTTCCACTGATCATCCTTGAGATGTTTCTACAGTTGAATTGGAGTCCACCTGGGGTAAATTCAGTTAGAGACATGATTTGCAAAGACACACACCTGTCTACATATAAGGTCCCACAGTTGATAGTCAGAACACAAACCAAGCACGAAGTCAAAGGAATTGTCTGTAGACCTCAGAGACAGGACTGTCTAGTGGCACAAATCTGGGGAAGGGTACAGAAACATTTCTGCTGCTTTGAAGGTCCCAATGAGCACAGTGACCATCATCTGTAAATGGAAGAAGTTCAGATCCACCAGGACTCTTCCTAGAGCTGGCTGCCCGTCTCAACTGAGCAATTGGGGGAGAAGGACCTTAGTCAGGGAGGTGACCAAGAACCCAATGGTCACTCTGTCAGAGCTCCAGCATTCCTCTGTGGAGAGAGGAGAACCTTCCAGAAGGACAGCCATCTCTGCAGCAATCCACCAATCAGGCCTGTGTGGTAGAGCAGCCAGACGGAAACCACTCCTTAGTAAAAGGCACATGGCAGCCCACCTGAAGCTTGTCAAACGACACCCTAAGGACTCTCAGACCATAAGAAATTAAATTCTCTGGTCTGATGAGAGTCTTTGGTGTCAAGTTTGGAGGAAACCAGGCACCATCCCTACAGTGAAGCATGGTGGTGACAGCATCATGCTGTGGGGATGTTTTTCAGCAGCAGGAACTGGGAGGCTAGTCAGGATTGAGGGAAAGATGAATGCAGCAATGTACAGAGACATCCTGGATGAAAACCTGCTCCAGAGAGCTCTTGACCTCAGATTGGGGTGACAGTTCATCTTTCAGTAGGACAATGACCCTAAACACACAGCCAAGATATCAAAGGAGTGGCTTCAGGACAACTCTGTGAATGTCCTTGAGTGGCCCAGCCAGAGCCCAGACCTGAATCTGACGGAACACCTCTGGAGAGATCTGAAAATGTCTGTGCACCGACGCTCCCCATCCAACCTGATGGAGCTTGAGAGGTGCTGCAAAGAGGAATGGACCAAACTGCCCAAAGATAGGTGCACCAAGCTTGTGGCATCATATTCAAGAAGACTTGAGGCTGGAATTGCTGTCAAAGGTGCATCAACAAAGTATTGAGCAAAGCTTGTGAATACGTATGTACATGCGTTTTCTTAGTTTTTGTATTTTTAATAAATTTGCAGAAAATAAAAAACTTTTACATGTTGTCATGAGTAGAAATTTGAAGGAAAAAATTGGTGATGAGTGTGAAGTTGGAAATTGAAGGGGTGATGATGAATATCATCAGTGCATATGCCCCACAGGTAGGTTGTGAGATGAAGGAGAAAGAAGATTTCTGGAGTGTGTTAGATGAGGTGGTGGCGAGTGTGCCCAAGCATGAAAGAGTGGTGATAGGAGCAGACTTCAATGGGCATGTTGGTGAAGGGAACAGAGGTGATGAGGAAGTAATGGGTAGATATGGTATCAAGGATAGGAATGGAAAGGACAGATGGTAGTTGATTTTGCAAAAAGGCTGGAAATGGCTGTGGTGAATACCTACTTTAAGAAAAGGGAGGAGCACAGGGTAACATATAAGAGTGGAGGAAGGTGCACACAGGTGGATTATATTCTTTACAGGAGATGCAAGCTAAAAGAAATCAGAGACTGTAAGGTGGTAGCAGGAGAGAGTGTCACTAGACAGCATAGGATGGTTGTTTGTAGGATGACTTTAGAGGTAAAGAAGAAGAAGAGAGTGAGAGCTCAACAAAGGATCAGATGGTGGAAGCTGAAGGAGGAAGACTGTTGTGTGAAATTTAGCGAGCAGGTGAGAGAAGCACTAGTTGGAGGGGAAGCAATTTTGGACAACTGGAAAAGTACTGCAGATGTGGTGAGGGAGACAGCTAGGACAGTACTGGGTATGACATCTGGACAGTGGAAGGAAGACAAGGAGACTTGGTGGTGGAATGAAGAGGTCCAGGAAAGCATAAGGAGAAAGAGGATGTCGAAAACGTTTTGGGATAGTCAGAGAGATGAAGAAAGTAGAAAGGAGTACAAGGAGATGCGGCGTAAGGCGAGAAGAGAAGTGGCAAGAGCAAAGGAAAAGGCATATTGCAAGCTGTACAAGAAGCTGAATAGTAAGTAAGGAGAAAAGGACTTGTACCGATTGGCCAGACAAAGGGACAGAGCTGGAAAGGATGTGCAGCAGGTTAGGGTGGTAAAAGATGCACATGGTAATGTGCTGACAAGTGAGGAGTGTGTGCTGAGAAGGTGGAGGGAATATTTTGAAGAGTTGATGAATAAAGAAAATGAGCGAGAGAAAAGGCTGGATGTGGTGAGAGTAAATCAGGAAGTAAAAGAGATTAGCAAGGAAGAAGTGAGGGCTGCTATGAAGAGGATGAAGAGTGGAAAGGCAGTTGGTCCAGATGACATTCCAATGGAGGCATGGAAATGTCTAGGAGAGATGGCAGTAGAGTTTCTAACCAGATTGTTTAATAAAATCTTGGAAAGTGAGAGGATGCCTGAGGAGTGGAGACGAAGTGTGCTGGTTCCTATTTACAAGAACAAGGGTGATGTGCAGAGCTGCAGTAACTACAGAGGCATAAAGCTGATCAGCCACAGCATGAAGTTATGGGAAAGAGTAGTAGAAGCTAGGCTTAGAAAACAGGTGAAGATCTGTGAGCAGCAATATGGTTTCATGCCGAGAAAGAGCACTACAGATGCAATGTTTGCTCTGAGAATACTGTTGGAAAAGTACAGAGAAGGACAGAAAGAGTTACATTGTGTGTTTGTGGACTTAGAAAAAGCTTATGATAGGGTGCCAAGAGAAGAGTTGTGGCATTGTATGAGGAAGTCTGGAGTGGCAGAGAAGTATGTTAGGGTAGTGCAGGACATGTACAAGAATAGTGTGACAGCAGTGAGATGCGCAGTCGGAATGACAGACTCATTCAAGGTGGAGGTGGGATTACACCAAGGATCAGCTCTGAGTCCTTTCTTGTTTGCAGTGGTGATGGACAGGTTGACAGATGAGATCAGACAGGAGTCCCCATGGACTATGATGTTTGCAGATGACATTGTGATCTGTAGTGAGTAGAGAGCAAGTTGAGTCTAGTCTGGAGAAGTGGAGATATGCTTTGGAGAGAAGGGGAATGAAAGTCAGTAGAAGCAAGACTGAGTACATGTGTGTGAATGAGAGGGAGCCCAGTGGAATAGTGCAGTTACAAGGAGTAGAAGTGGTGAAAGTAGATGAGTTTAAAAATTTGGGGTCAACTGTTCAAAGTAATGGAGAGTGTGGTAGAGAGATGAAGAAGAGAGTGCAGGCAGGGTGGAGTGGGTGGAGAAAGGTGGCAGGAGTGATTTGTGACCAAAGAATATCAGCAAGAGTGAAGAGGAAAGTTTACAAAACAGTAGTGAGACCAGCTATGTTGTACGGTTTAGAGACGGTGGCACTAACAAAAAGACAGGAGGCACAGCTGGAGGTGGCAGAGCTGAAGATGTTGAGATTCTCTTTGGGAGTGACAAGAATGGACAAGATTAGGAATGAACATAGAGGGACAGCCCAGGTGGGACGGTTTGGAATCAAAGTCAGAGGCAAGATTGAGATGGTTTGGACATGTGCAGAGGAGGGACCCAGGGTATATAGGGAGAAGGATGCTGAGGATGGAGCCACCAGGCAGGAGGAGAAGAGGGAGACCAAAGAGGAGGTTCATGGATGTGCTGAGAGAGGACATGCAGGTGGTTGGTGTGACAGAGGAAGATACAGAGGACAGGGTGAGATGGAAACGATTGATCTGCTGTGGCGACCCCTAGCGGGAACAGCCAAAGGACAAAGAAGAATTTTGGATAACAGCTGTAACATATAAAATGTGGAAAAAGTGAAGTGCTGTCAAAACTTTCTGTAAAGTGACTAAACTCCAGCCTTTTTTTTTTTTTTTACTCTGAAGAAGCTCCTGGACTGACACAGGGTGTGGAAACAGAAGACCACATGTGACTCATGTTAACAGGTGCACATGAAGCTACTGGAGTTATTAAAGTATCTGTCTCTCACAGAGTGGAGTCAGAGACACTGAGGTTCTCCCAGTGAAAACTGGTGTTGGTCATGGATCGGGTCTTTGGTCGGGTTGTGAAAACCAGCGACTTGGGTGCTTTTCTTGGCCAAGAAAGGTTTACTGACTTTGATGATGCTGTGACAGTGCAGGGATCAAATTCATGCAAGTGTCAAGGTACCTTAACAGTGAAGAATGTTTTTGTTTTGTTTTTTTGTTTGTTTGTTTTTTTACACAATCAGTATAACACATTTATGCAAAATGACTGGAATACATTTGCACATAGATGTTTGATCATACTGCACATAACTGAGTAACTGAATACCTCTGTTGTGGGTGTATGCAAGTTTATATATATATATAGGCCATACATTTACATACAGCTTGGCTCTTTCAGCTGCCAAGACTATTTACTATTCTAAATTAAGGCTGACTGAGCAGCTACAATGCAGTAAATATAGGAACATTTGACACCTACAAGTAAGTACAACACTTACATAACACCTATTATTAGTCTGTTATAGTCTGGGTCAAAGCTTCCCAAGGGATCATAATCAATCATTACCCAACAGCTGTCTGTAGTCTCTGGGGGTATCAAGTGTCTCCCTCGCACTTTGATACAAATAAGTGTGACATGGTCGATTGGGTTACTGCTCAAACACCACCTTTAACTCCACTGTGGCCAATTTAGGGTCAATATTATGATGAAGCACAAGTCAGAAGTTTATACTTGAGACTGTGACATCGTTTACTTGCAAAATCCAATCTTAAAGCTGTTCAAATATATCGTGTGATCATTTCTTTTTTTATTGTAAAGTAGAGAACACGAGAAATAAATCGGGAGCTCTGACCCAAACCTATTCCTGTCTGACATTTTCTGATAGGTGTAAAAAGTCCTATGTTTTCTGGATCCACGAGGCTTTTTAATACTCTGGCCCTTGATGTTGAATACTGTAAACAGATCTCTCACTACTGGAAGTGTTCTTTCCAACTTTAACTGCTGTGACAAAACCTCTTCTTAAGAAACCTGGTTTGGATCCAGGGTTGCTGGCAAATTATAGGCTTATTTCCAATCTGAGGTGAATAAGACTGTCCATTTTCATCTATGCAACACTGTAATTAGGTCTATCCTGTCGATGGCAGATACTAAAACACCGTGATTCATCCTGCAGAGTCAAATTAGTTTCTGGTCTACCACATAGCAGACGTCATCTTCTAAGGATTCAGAATACGGCTGCTACAACTTTGAATCAAACTTGATTTGATTCAATTCGATTTGTTCCGTCTTGTGCACCCACTTATCTTGCAGTGCTCTGGTGGCTTCCCTCACTAGTTTCTTATTTTCACTTGGTGAGAAACGTCTACTCCAGACAAATTATCAGAATACCATACAGTTTGCATTTTTCTTAATGATTTGACGTAAAACAAGCCCACAATATATTCATTTTGAACAGCTGACAAACCTCTTGTATCCATCCCCTCACAACTGTTGAAACAAAACTGTAAATTTATCAAAGTGGGTAAATAACTGTGTCAGGTATCAGTCTGTATTTTATGGTCAAACTATGGAAGTGTTTTTGTTATTTTTCAGTTACTCTGGACATTTTATATAAAGATTCACATTTAACAAAAGTGATTCATTTGTATATTTGTAAACATATTTTAAACTCTTTACTTGAGATACAACAGCCTCATTCATTGACACCAGGCCTGCGTCTACAGATATATGTAAACTTACCTTCCCACGTGTTGGTAGCTGCTGCTGACTGGAGGAACAAACTGTGGATCCAGTTCAATGACGTCAGTGTGTCAAATTCACCTTCGGTAAAGGTGTTTTCTGGTATAATGGGTTCTTTTTTGGCCATTCCCTACCAACACTGTCAGAACACCTTCAGCTGTAGACTGAGACCGCCGAGGTGCACCACAAACATCTCCTACCTGTGTCAATCAGACTGTATAACTCCTCCCCTTCTGCAGGATGCATCCATAACAAACAGTTATTCAGAGTTATGTGCAATATTGTCGAACATGTTGGTGCAAAAGTCTTCCAGTCATTCACATAAATTTGTTATACTTATTGTAAATAAATAAACATAAATCATTGTTCACCGATTAGCGTTTCTGTACTCTGACAAAATAATGTCCTTTGGGGTGAATAAAATTAATCTTATAGAATGGATTTTGGCTAACAAAAAGTCATTGTAGATGGAAACACCGTGTGCAGTCCAAAAGTAACAGCTCTGGATACTCCTGCAGTCTTTCACAACTGATAAGAAAGTTCTCATGCAGATAAAAACCGTTTACTTCCCGAGTGTTGGTTAAAGTGAGTGTAAGATAATGATACAGCAACACAGCCGACTGCAACGTTCCTCTGTTTGACATGACTGCGGACAAATGAAACTGCATGAAATTAATTCAAATTGGGTTATTTTGAATTTGGCTCAGTTTGTACCAATGTACTGGTGCGAAATGTTGCCACATCCACCCCACCATGAAACCACCAACACATGAATCTCCATGAATCTGAGAAGTAACCATACATCTGCCACAGGCAGGTGAAACGTGGGCGTCCCCTCGGCCGGTTATCAACACTGAGGTACCTGTGTGCTGGATCAGGCCCAGAGAAACGTACCATACGGCCAACATGTGGAAGCTGATGTTCACTCACAATGCAATTAATCCTCCTCATCTGAGTCTCCCCAAGTCGGCAGTTTCCAATCCCATTTATGTTTACGTCACAGACCTTTTTTAAATTAAATACTGTAGAATAACTTCAATCATATTTCCAATCTCTATCTCTACATGATCTGAATATTTATTCTTTGCATGTATGTGTGTTTTAAACGGGATCGATGACGACGTTCTAACATTCGGATATGAACAAGAGCCAGGAGTCGCTCCAACCAGAGCATCATCTAAAAAAAAAAAACTGTTTCTTACACACTGTAAACCTGAAATAACTGAAACACTCTTCTGTAACAAAATACAACACTCAAAGCTCTAATTTCTGGTCCAGCGAGCTCAACCAGCTAAGTAAAGCCTGACACCAGCTCACACCCAGTTCACAGACAGGACAGGAACATCATCCCCGCTGAACTAATTAGTCAATTAAGACTTGTATCTTCTGACAGTCATTAGGTTGAGATGACTCATGGCCTCACATTTCATTTCACTGTCTGTCAAAGACGTTTTACTCACTCAAAACTTGCTGCCAGTTTGAAAAGTCTCACAGGTTTTATATCACGTGTGGCGCATGAACGAAATATTCAGAGCCAGAAAGAGGTGAGATTATATATACAACCCTGGCAAAAATTATGGAATCACCGGCCTCTTAGGATGTTCATTCAGTTTAATTTTGTAGAAAAAAAGCAGATCACAGACATGACACAAAACTAAAGTCATTTCAAATGTCAACTTTCTGGCTTTAAGAAACACTATTAGAAATCAGGAAAAAAAATTGTGGCAATCAGTAACGGTTACTTTTTTAGACCAAGCAGAGGGAAAAAAAAAATGGACTCACTCAATTCTGAGGAATAAATTATGGAATCATGAAAAACAAAAGAACGCTCCAACACATCACTAGTATTTTGTTGCACCACCTCTGGCTTTTCTAACAGCTTGCAGTCTCTGAGGCATGGACTTAATGAGTGACAAACAGTACTCTTCATCAATCTGGCTCCAACTTTCTCTGATTGCTGTTGTCAGATCAGCTTTGCAGGTTGGAGCCTTGTCATGGACCATTTTCTTCAACTTCCACCAAAGATTTTCAATTGGATTAAGATCCGGACTATTTGCAGGCAATGACATTGACCCTATGTGTCTTTTTGCAAGGAATGTTTTCACAGTTTTTGCTCTATGGCAAGATGCATTATCATCTTGAAAAATGATTTCATCATCCCCAAACATCCTTTCAATTGATGGGATAAGAAAAGTGTCCAAAATATCAACATAAACTTGTGCATTTATTGATGATGTAATGACAGCCATCTCCCCAGTGCCTTTACCTGACATGCAACCCCATATCATCAATGACTGTGGAAATTTACATGTTCTCTTCAGGCAGTCATCTTTATAAATCCCATTGGAACAGCACCAAACAAAAGTTCCAGCATCATCACCTTGACCAATGCAGATTATATTGTAAGGCAAGGCCATACAATAATTACATAAAAACCTCAATGGTCAAAACGACCCCGTGAGCAAGCACTTGGCGACAGTGGGAAGGAAAAACTCCCCTTTTACAGGAAGAAACCTCCAGCAGAACCAGGCTCAGGGAGGGGCAGTCTTCTGCTGGGACTGGTTGGGGCTGAGGGGGAGAACCAGGAAAAAGACATGCTGTGGAGGGGAGCAGACATCAATCACTAATGATTAAATGCAGAGTGGTGCATACAGAGCAAAAAGAGAAAGAAACACTCAGTGCATCATGGGAACCCCCCCAGCAGTTTAAGTCTATAGCACCATAACTAAGGGATGGTTCAGGGTCACCCGATCCAGCCCTAACTATAAGCTTTAGCAAAAAAGAGAGTTTTAAGCCTAATCTTAAAAGTAGAGAGGGTGTCTGTCTCCCTGATCTGAATTGGGAGCTGGTTCCACAGGAGAGGAGCCTGAAAGCTGAAGGCTCTGCCTCCCATTCTACTCTTACAAACCCTAGGAACTACAAGTAAGCCTGCAGTCTGAGAGCGAAGCGCTCTATTGGGGTGATATGGTACTATGAGGTCCCTACGATAAGATGGGACCTGATTATTCAAAACCTTATAAGTAAGAAGAAGAATTTTAAATTCTATTCTAGAATTAACAGGAAGCCAATGAAGGGAGGCCAATATGGGTGAGATATGCTCTCTCCTTCTAGTCCACGTCAGTACTCTAGCTGCAGCATTTTGAATTAACTGAAGGCTTTTCAGGGAACTTTTAGGACAACCTGATATTAATGAATTACAATAGTCCAGCCTAGAGGAAATAAATGCATGAATTAGTTTTTCAGCATCACTCTGAGACAAGACCTTTCTAATTTTAGAGATATTGCGTAAATGCAAAAAAGCAGTCCTACATATTTGTTTAATATGCGCTTTGAATGACATATCCTGATCAAAAATGACTCCAAGATTTCTCACAGTATTACTTGATGTCAGGGTAATGCCATCCAGAGTAAGGATCTGGTTAGACACCATGTTTCTAAGATTTGTGGGGCCAAGTACAATAACTTCAGTTTTATCTGAGTTTAAAAGCAGGAAATTAGAGGTCATCCATGTCTTTATGTCTGTAAGACAATCCTGCAGTTTAGCTAATTGGTGTGTGTCCTCTGGCTTCATGGATAGATAAAGCTGGGTATCATCTGCGTAACAATGAAAATTTAAGCAATGCCGTCTAATAATACTGCCTAAGGGAAGCATGTATAAAGTGAATAAAATTGGTCCTAGCACAGAACCTTGTGGAACTCCATAATTAACCTTAGTCTGTGAAGAAGATTCCCCATTTACATGAACAAATTGTAATCTATTAGATAAATATGATTCAAACCACCACAGCGCAGTGCCTTTAATACCTATGGCATGCTCTAATCTCTAATAAAATGTTATGGTCAACAGTATCAAAAGCAGCACTGAGGTCTAACAGAACAAGCACAGAGATGAGTCCACTGTCTGAGGCCATAAGAAGATCATTTGTAACCTTCACTAATGCTGTTTCTGTACTATGATGAATTCTAAAACCTGACTGAAACTCTTCAAATAGACCATTCCTCTGCAGATGATCAGTTAGCTGTTTTACAACTACCCTTTCAAGAATTTTTGAGAGAAAAGGAAGGTTGGAGATTGGCCTATAATTAGCTAAGATAGCTGGGTCAAGTGATGGCTTTTTAAGTAATGGTTTAATTACTGCCACCTTAAAAGCCTGTGGTACATAGCCAACTAACAAAGATAGATTGATCATATTTAAGATTGAAGCATTAAATAATGGTAGGGCTTCCTTCAGCAGCCTGGTAGGAATGGGGTCTAATAGACATGTTGATGGTTTGGATGAAGTAACTAATGAAAATAACTCAGACAGAACAATCTCAGAGAAAGAGTCTAACCAAATACCGGCATCACTGAAAGCAGCCAAAGATAACGATACGTCTTTGGGATGGTTATGAGTAATTTTTTCTCTAATAGTTAAAATTTTATTACCAAAGAAAGTCATGAAGTCATTACTAGTTAAAGTTAAAGGAATACTCGGCTCAATAGAGCTCTGACTCTTTGTCAGCCTGGCTACAGTGCTGAAAAGAAACCTGGGGTTGTTCTTATTTTCTTCAATTAGTGATGAGTAGTAAGATGTCCTAGTTTTACGGAGGGCTTTTTTATAGACAACAGACTCTTTTTCCAGGCTAAGTGAAGATCTTCTAAATTAGTGAGACGCCATTTCCTCTCCAACTTACGGGTTATCTGCTTTAAGCTGCGAGTTTGTGAGTTATACCACGGAGTCAGGCACTTCTGATTTAAAGCTCTCTTTTTCAGAGGAGCTACAGCATCCAAAGTTGTCTTCAATGAGGATGTAAAACTATTGACGAGATACTCTATCTCACTTACAGAGTTTAGGTAGCTACTCTGCACTGTATTGGTATATGGCATTAGAGAACATAAAGAAGGAATCATATCCTTAAACCTAGTTACAGCACTTTCTGAAAGACTTCTAGTGTAATGAAACTTATTCCCCACTGCTGGGTAGTCCATCAGAGTAAATGTAAATGTTATTAAGAAATGATCAGACAGAAGGGAGTTTTCAGGGAATACTGTTAAGTCTTCAATTTCCATACCATAAGTCAGAACAAGATCTAAGATATGATTAAAGTGGTGGGTGGACTCATTTACATTTTGAGCAAAGACAATTGAGTCTAATAATAGATTAAATGCAGTGTTGAGGCTGTCATTCTCAGCATCTGTGTGGATGTTAAAATCGCCCACTATAATTATCTTATCTGAGCTAAGCACTAAGTCAGACAAAAGTTCTGAAAATTCACAGAGAAACTCACAGTAACGACCAGGAGGACGATAGATAACAAATAAAACTGGTTTTTGGGACTTCCAATTTGGATGGACAAGACTAAGAGTCAAGCTTTCAAATGAATTAAAGCTCTGTCTGGGTTTTTGATTAATTAATAAGCTGGAATGGAAGATTGCTGCTAATCCTCCACCTCGGCCCGTGCTACGAGCGTTCTGGCAGTTAGTGTGACTCGGGGGTGTTGACTCATTTAAATTAACATATTCATCCTGCTGTAACCAGGTTTCTGTAAGGCAGAATAAATCAATATGTTGATGAATTATTATATAATTTACTAACAGGGACTTAGAAGAGAGAGACCTAATGTTTAATAGACCACATTTAACTGTTTTAGTCTGTGGTGCAGTTGAAGGTGCTATATTATTTTTTCTTTTTTAATTTTTATGCTTAAATAGATTTTTGCTGGTTATTGGTAGTCTGGGAGCAGGCACCGTCTCTACGGGGATGGGGTAATGAGGGGATGGCAGGGGGAGAGAAGCTGCAGAGAGGTGTGTAAGATTACAACTCTGCTTCCTGGTCCCAACCCTGGATAGTCACGGTTTGGAGGATTTAAGAAAATTGGCCAGATTTCTAGAAATAAGAGCTGCTCCATCCAAAGTGGGATGGATGCCGTCTCTCCTAACAAGACCAGGTTTTCCCCAGAAGCTTTAATTATCTATGAAGCCCACCTCATTTCAATTCAGGGAGAACATGCGGCTAAACATGTCACTCCCGGTCCGATTGGGGAGGGGCCCAGAGAAAACTACAGAGTCCGACATTGTTTTTGCAAAGTTACACACCGATTCAATGTTAATTTTAGTGACCTCCGATTGGCGTAACCAGGTGTCATTACTGCCGACGTGAATTACAATCTTACCAAATTTACGCTTAGCCTTAGCCAGCAGTTTCAAATTTCCTTCAATGTCGCCTGCTCTGGCCCCTGGAAGACAACTGACTATGGTTGCTGGTGTCGCTAACTTCACATTTCTCAAAACAGAGTCGCCAATAACCAGAGTTTGATCCTCGGCGGGTGTGTCGCCGAGTGGGGAAAAAGGGTTAGAAATGTGAACGGGTTGGCGGTGTACACGGGGCTTCTGTTTAGGGCTACGCTTCCTCCTCACAGTCACCCAGTCGGCCTGCTTTCCCGGCTGCTCGGGATCTGCCAGAGGGAAACTAACAGCGGCTAAGCTACCTTGGTCCGCACCGACTACAGGGGCCTGGCTAGCTGTAGAATTTTCCACGGTGCGGAGCCGAGTCTCCAATTCGCCCAGCCTGGCCTTCAAAGCTACGAATAAGCTACACTTATTACTGCTAAAGGAGGCCGAGGAATAACTAAACATTTCACACCCAGAGCAGAAAAGTGCGGGAGAGACAGGAGAAGCTGCCATGCTAAACCGGCTAAGAGCTAGTAGCTGCGCTAAGCTAGCGGATTCCTAAAAACACACAAAGTGAATAATGTGTAAATAATTTAGAGGTGATTCAGCAGAGGGAGTGCTTTAGTTAAGGCACGTGAAGATTACACTGTGAAACAAATCGTTATCTAGTTAACTAGATCAATCTAACTGCGCAGATTAAACAGCTAACAGATACAGAAAAACACCGCTGTGCTCCGGAACAGGAAGTGATACAATACCGCAGTGAGAGCCAACCACCAGTAGAGGCCGACCAGACTAGACCAGTTTAGACACAACTGACTGTGAACAACCAACAACATCTTTTGCAACATTGCGTGATGATTTACCCGCTTTTAAGAGTTTGATAATCCTCTCCTTTGTTTCAATTGACATCTCTCGTGTTGGAGCCATGATTCATGTCAGTCCACTTGGTGCAACAGCTCTCCAAGGTGTGATCACTCCTTTTCAGATGCAGACTAACAAGCAGATCTGATTTGATGCAGGTGTTAGTTTTGGGCATGAAAATTTACAGGGTGATTCCATAATTTTTTCCTCAGAATTGAGTGAGTCCATATTTTTTTCCCTCTGCTTGGTCTAAGAAAGTAACTGTTACTGACTGCCACAATTTTTTTTCCTGATTTCTTATAGTGTTTCTTAAAGCCAGAAAGTTGCCATTTGAAAGGACTTTAGTTTTGTGTCAAGTCTGTGATCTGCTTTTTTTCTACAAAATTAAACAACTGAATGAACATCCTCAGAGGCCGGTGATTCCATAATTTTTGCCAGGGTTTATATATATATATATATATGTATCACTTTTAAATTTAACAATATTAGGCCTAGATTTAGAACCTTTTTGGGTTTTTTTACACAAAGACATTTTTTAAGAGCTTCAAACCACTTGGACAAACGGACCTTCTGCGCTGTGTGAAGGCTGGAACCCACAGCCATCACCAAACTTTGGTGACACACCTCCAGGCCCTTAGTGCAGCCACCTTCAATTCTTGGTCATTACTGAGGCAGGATCGATTTTTCCTGAGCACGCACCTTATCCAAAACTGACACACATGTTCAGTTGGGGACAAATTGATGGCAAACAATAAGACAAGTAGTTGGGATGAAACCAGAAGAATCACATTTCAGTCATGGCTAGTTGGACACCAGATGATTTAGAACATGTTCACCTGATAGCCTGTTCATGTTTGTGAAAACATGTGGAATAACAAATATTGATATTTTTAAAATAACTACATACATAATCAAAAGCATGACATACTAGAGCACCACAAACCGCCAACACTAGTTTCTAAATCCACAAATGTTTGCCTTAGAAAAAAATTTGAAGGTCAAAGTCCTGTTAGAAGTGAATTTTCATAAGCTAAAATTGATCAAAAGGGCTTTTCAATGTTCAAATCAAATATCCGCTAAAACAGCAATACAGATCAGATGCAGCTCAAACTTAGTTTGTTCACTGAGAGTGTCAGTTCGCACCTCATTGTCACAAATGAGAGTGAGGCCCTTTTGACTGAGATATAATGCAAAAAGTACAAAAAGATGCACATAAAATGTTCACAAAAGCCACAATCTGGATCAGATCCAGATCAAACTTTGTCAGGTGATAGTGGGTGCCAGTCTGCACCTCACTTTCAAATATGAGAGTGATTGAGGCACATTTGTTTGAGATATAATGTAAAATATACATTAAATGGGGTTTTCAATGTTTGATCTGGATCTGATCCAGATTACAGATTTTGTGGCCATTTAAACGTGCCCAAATCAGTCTCATATTTGAAAGTGCGGTGCAGACTGGCACGCATGATCGCCTGACAAAGTTTGATCCGGATGAGACCCTGATTGTGGATTTTGTGGACATTTGAATTTAATATTAAAAGCCCATTTGGTGTACATTTTGCATTATATCTCGATCAAAAGTGCCTCAATCACACTCATTTGTGACAACGAGGTGCAAACTGACACTGAATAAATAGACTAAGTTTGATCCTCATCATGTATTTAGTGGATTTTTTTTTAACACTGAAAAGCCCTTTTTTTCTATATTTTCTATTAGATTTTAGCTTATGAAAAGCCACTTCTAACAGGACTTTGACACTAAAAATTTTTTCCAACATAAAAAAAAATAAATAAATAAAAAAACTTGTGGAATTGGTAACTAGTGTTGGTGGAGGTTCGTACTCTACGAGAAAGATTAATGTCAATGATGTACATTTAGTTCATTCAGCGTGCAAAACGATATATAAGCAGGGTAGAAGCAAAATTTAATCTTATTTATTGTCAGAGTCCCCCCTCGTCATCACTGACAGACTTCAGGGTGCACGTGCACCCTGAAGTCTCTCCAGAGTTTAAGTAGACACCCTGCTAAAGCACGTCCATACAAAATGTGGCCAATGGGCTGAAAATCAGCAGCACTTGTTCGTGCACTGCTCAGCAGCTAATTTAATAAGCTGCTGTCCGACAAACCATCACACAACAGACAATTACAAAGTTTTATAAGGTTTTTTGAAAGACACTTTGCCTTTAACAGAGCAGATGTTTGGTGTGAAACAAGAGTCCCTGAAAAGGACTTAACAGCACCAAGTGATTGTGAAAATGTTGAGAGGGTTTCAGAAAAAAAAATGGGCAGTGTAAAAATATATTCAGAGGTGCTGGGGGGGGGGGGGGGGGGGTAATGTCTGAGTTTTGTTATGTTGATTAAAGTCGAAATCGGTCGTGTAGATGTTCAACATGTGATGTCTTCTACTTAAAGCTTTGACTGTTAACTTTAATTCAAGCTGACAGCCTCAGGAGTTTTTAACATCACACTGCTGTCCACCAGGTAGATTAAAACAACAGTAATAAATTAAGGGTGTAATGGTACATGTATTTGTAGTAAACCGTTTCGGTACGGGACATTCGGTTCAGTACAGGGCTGTACACGGGTTTGTGTTGTGTGTTTACATTCAGTGTTGCCAACTTGGCAAATTTCTCGCTAAATCTGGTGACTTTCCAAACCCTCTTGACGACTTAATTTCTCAAAAGCGACTAACGACAAATCTAACTGCTTTTTCTGGCACTACTGGAGACTTTTTTGTTGTCACCGAGCAGCAGCGGGTCTCCCCCTCCTCCGCTGCCTGCAGCAGCCTGTAAAGCACTGAGCGGAGGGATATCTACAATCCTCCTCACTCGAACTCACTCAGCCTACTGACCTCGTTTGCTGCGCTGTGATTAAATAGTCCCCAGACTTTGAGAAGCCCTGGCCTTGAGAAGTTATTTTATTTTAATAAGTGATGGCCAATTTTAATGGCAAATAATAAACAAACCAAGAATCAAGTTTATTTGTGGTTCTAAACATTTTTAAGGTGGTTTTACTCACTTTTTTGCCTCTCCCACAATGTTTTTGTTTTCAAAACTTTATTTAAAAAGATTTATTAAACATTAAATGAACAGTTAATAGAAAGAGATAAAAAATAAAATAAATTGTACAAAAGTAAAAGGATTCTTTAAAATAATAATCCCTTATTAAAGTGTGACAGTTTTGGACAAGTTCATTTTTCTGGCAAAAAATATGAAGGTTGAATAAAATTGAACAGGGCTTCATGCTGGAACCGTTGTGCTGCTTTTTACTTATGGAAAGGTTTTGTTAAAAGCTGTTTACTATGAATGTATTTTTTATAATATTTCATACATTTGTCGTTTATTTGATAACATTTTATTTAACTTATTACCAGGCAGCACTTTGCAATTTTATTGTCCTGTTTGTATAATGTTTTTTTTTCTCTGTTTATTTGATAGGGACAGAACAAAAAGCATTGCTAAAATAACCAATGCCATGTTCATAGGTCATATAGCTAATAGCTAATTCGCAGACCTGGTCCCTAGAACATAAAAAGGACATTTACACAATCATAAACAACACATGATAGTAGCAATATCACAATACAATAAAACACTATAAAATATGGCTAATGTTTACAGATCTGATTTAAGTTAAGCCATTGTCATGTTACAATAAATTGTTGGTTTAACAAGCAAATTTAGGTTTTGCATTTTGTTGCCATACTGTACCGAACCGTGACCTCAGAACCGAGTTACATAGTGAACCGTGATTTTTGTGTATCGTTAAACTGAATAGTGCACTGCCAAATCACTACAAAAATAACAGTTAATAAATGATTTTTTTGTGTGAGAGAATACCAGAATCAAAGAGTTGCAGATGCACTGAAATGATCTTTGGTGTGTGCAGATTATAATCTGTGTATAATCTGTGTGTAGGATAGCATTAAAGGTATGGTGGGAGATCCAGGAGGAGCAAGATTTGGAAAATACACCATCAAAAAGTCCACATGCCTTCCTTCAGACCTCCGTTAAAGAAACAGTTCCAGCCACAAAAACACAGTCTGCTCTCAGGTACAGAGAACTGGATATCTCTGTTCATTTATTTTTGATACCCGCTTATTCCGATTAAGAGTCACGGGTGGCTGCAACCTATTCCAGCAGCCACTGGGCCAGAGGTGGGGCTACAACCTGGAGTGGCCACCAGTCCACAGCAAGAGCGAAACAAAAAGAGAGAAACACATTCACACCCATCCTGCATGTCTTCGGCATCTGGAGGGCAGCCACACAAACACAGGAATAACACGCAAACGGCACACAAAAAAGACCCAGAACCTTCTCGCTGTGAGGAAACAGCACTAACAATTACTCTACTGTGATGCCCAGAACTGGATACATTATTTTCATAAATACTAAACACCGAAACGCCGTCCCATTCAAAGCTAAAATACCAACATGATTAACTGACGTGTCCAGCTGAAATAAGGACACCATTATGTCACTTTTCAGGTCAATCTGGTCGACGGCCTTGGGACATGCTGAAGGTGGGGCGCTGCAGAGCTGGCAGCTCCAGGTCCTTCGAAGCCAAGTTGCGGTGCACCAGAGGAAATGCATTCTCACCGCCATTGAAAAGCAACACAGATGTTTACTCTGGTTTTAGATCTTTCCACATCTGCCCTTTTTTTCTGGTTGTTGCTTTCTCAAAAACTATTTTTCTTATGCAACTAGATAATAGTCCCGCTGTCTCAAGCAGCACACAGGAAATCTCACCTAATTTTGGCCACATTAAATAATCAACACCCTTTTGCTGGACTTTCTATAATGAAAAGAACTCAGACATAAAATATATATATATATATACATACATACATACATACACACACAACCATTTCAGTAACTGAATAAAAATCATGGGACTGCTGTTTGGTTACAACCAAACTCATGAGGAGCTTGTGACCCACAGGAGCTGATTATAAAAATTTTCTAACAAAAGAAATGCTGATGGTGAGTCTTTGTATTTATACATTTTTTAAGTTCATATTTTAGAAAACTGTGTCACCTAAATGAGCCAGTAAAAGTAAATAAATAAATAAATACATTTAAAAAAAGGATGCACGCGCGCATACACACAAAAAAAGCCCAAACTTGCACAGAGCTGTGCAAAGTAGCCTGCCAGCACTCAGCTCTGGTCATGTGCAAGAGTTACATGAAATTCTCTGGAATGCTCAGGGCAAGAAGAGACTCAGACAGTCCAACTAGGGATGCACCAATCCACAATTTTTCACTTCCGATCCAATCCCGATACCTGAATTTGGATATCTGCTGATACCGACACTTTTCCGATCTAATACCAGAACTCTGTTTGCTTTAATATTATTATCATAATTGCTGATTTTATATGAGGATTTTCTTAAAAAGGAGACCTGAAAGTTGGGCTACAATTTGCCAGAAGGTGTATCTAAGATGAAAACCGAGCTTTGATGTTTTGATGAAAGAATTAAGTACTTTTATAGCCTTATTTTTATAGACTTAAAGAGAAAAGATCTCTCTCTCTCACACACACACACACACACGAAAACAGCAGTTTTCGTGCTGCACAAACTTTGAACTTTTTGGAACCATGAAGCCTTTCAACTGTAAAATAAATGTATCGTCACCGATGCTCATGCACAGGATTTTAATGGCGACTTTTTCCCTTTTCAGTGTTCCGCTCCTCCTCCTCGGCTGCACGCTGAGCTGGTGTTTTACAGCTTCGGGACAGTGAAGCGGCTAACTTTTTAGCACACATTTTCAGAAACCAGTTAATTTTTCAGAAAATCCGTGCTCGACAAAGACAATTTGAACTAGACAGCCGAGCAGAAATTTTCCGCTAACTGCAGCTACAACACTGCTGAAGAGAGCTCTCTCAAACAGCCTGGCTTCAGAAAACCTCTCCTCCTCCCACTCGGCAGTAAACAAGCAGAGAGCAAACAACAGTACTTAAGAGGATTCACAGTGGCTCTTCTCCGGTATCGGAAAACGTCGCGGGTTGGATCAGTGTTTTCCGATACATGAATTATGTCGGTATTGTAACCTGATACCGATCTGGGATCGGATCGGCCCCACCCCTAAATCCAACAGGTCAATGATTTGGCGCAGCTCTGTGCAAGATGATTGGTGGAGCTTTTTACAGCCCTGCAACTTATACAGATGAACTTTTTATTAAATTTTTATCTCAAAGTATTTAATTAATTGGTTGTTTTTGGGGTGTAAAGAGGGTTTCAATTAATACAGCAAAAAATGATTGTGAAATTATCTCCTACCATACGTTTGAAGAGTGGAGTTGTGATCCTTGAACTGATGTCAGGAAACAACAGTTCAAGATATTCAACATTCTTCAGGCAGCAAGCACGAGGTTCAGCATACAATGGAGTGAAAAATAAAACCGTGTATTTTAATGGCAGCAGTGTTCACGCCAGCTCCAGCGCCGCATCACAGGCTTTAGCAAGTACGGAACTGCATGAGAGCAGATTATTATGAAGTGTGATTAATTGTGCAGCTCAAACACGCTTTTGTTCGTTTATTATCCGTTTTAAATTGTTTTACATTCTGAAAAAGTGTTATCAAAACTCCTCAGTGAGTGAGGCGGGACGAGATCAGGTCCTTAATGGAATCACCGTCCACACAGTAATTAAGAAGAGCTGAGGCCTCTGAGCAGAGGACGAGTGCAGCTGGTGGCTCTGAATGAGGTGCTGTGGCCTCCAGTTACTCTCAAACAGGTGACACAACTGACTCAAAAATACCACACTGCCTCTCCCAGAATGCAACCAGCTTCTTTTGGAAGAACAGAACACCACGTCTGTCTGTTTGCTAAATTAAGATCCTAACTTCACTAAGCACAACTTGTTGTCTGAATTGGAGTGACCTTTGAGCAGGCTGCTGAGAAGTCCTTACTAGAAAAACCCCCCAGAAAAGAGTGGGTATAAACAAATCATACTACTCCACTGATGTTGGCATGGAGAACTCCGCTTCCTGTGTCCACAACAATGACGGCAACACTGGGCGCGACAGGAAGTTCAACACAGGCAGCTTCAACATAACATCACACTCGTGCATTCTGTTCGAGCACCTATAAAACAAGGAAACGGGCCTGAAGCCAATGTGAAGCTTCTGTCAAAGTGTTTTGTTGTGAAGAAAATAATAAAAATAAAACCAACACTGTAAAATAACAGAGAAAATCTGCACATTAGTGCCATAAGTTCATGCATGATGAAAATGGAAGCACAGTCAATTCGCGTGAGGCTTATTCGAGCACCACATACAAACACTGCAGCGTTTAAATGCACGTCATTGCAGTGACGAAATGATGTGCAACTGCAGCGTGAAGCACATTTCAAAGCGACGATCACTGGATAAAGCAAAAAAAAAAAAAAGCAGACCAAACTAAGCTACAAACTAAATACCTAGTTATTGACTGATAACACTAGATATCAAAGTAAGGTGAGGTCAGAGGTCAGGTGTCTGCCAACACTTTGTAAATGCATGTATATATTCTTATATTTACTTTTTTATACCCTTGCACTATGGGAGTTGTCTTTTAATTTCGTTGTACCTTGTGTATAATGACAATAAAAAGCATTCTATGCTATTCTATTCTATTCTAAACTGTGCTGCTGACCAGCGGGTCACCTTTATCAAACAGTTTTAAAACATTTCCATGGGTCAACTACATTAGCCTAAGAGAGAAATAAGAATTAGTAATGGTCTCTGAAAATGGAAGAACTATGCATACAAATGGTCTGTAATTCTTAAGTGGTTACTTGGATATTTTTATTAAACCCCTCGAACTACAGCTCAAAGTCACAAAAACCACAACCTTCATAGTTTCATTTGAACTCCCTAGTGGTGGAGTACAGAGGCAATGGAAACCGACTGTCCACATACTTATGGACTTTGCTTTCACAGTACTTTCCAAACAAATCTGATTAACAAAGTGAGATTCTGACATTTTTTCCTTCTATTCTCCAACTCAAAATGCACAAATGAGAATTTGCATAGCTGTATTTCAATGTTTAGAGATAAATGTTGAACACAAATCTCGCTCTTATGTCTAAACCAGACCTGTTTTATTGATTTAAGAGGTGGACAAAAAAAAAAAAAAACATATCCCCTCCCTGTTTCCACATTGTTCTGTCTACATTTGGCACGCAGGACAGGAAAAGAACACAACACCGGCGTAAAACAGACGAGGCATCAACACGTTCTTTCCACAGTAAGCTGCGGTTCAAGGATTTTTTTGTAATTTAATCCACTGAATGACATTTTGACATGTTAAAAAAAGTATTTTGATTGGCTGAATATTTATAGTCAAAAGTAGAGTTAGTCAAATAGCAAAGTGATCTTGGAAAATAAGTAAATTTGCAATGTAATAGGAATCTGACCATTAACACTAATCAAGGGGTCACGTATGAGAGCACGAGCTGCTGCCACATGGTGCCGCATCCCCTACATTACAGAACCATCTTGAGCCCTGGATGACAACCATGAAGCAGGCAGTTGCTCCGTCCTCACCTTTTGAAAACCACCACATATCTGTGGGCGTGTCCTTGGCCTTCTGCAGCCACCAGGTTCTCAACATTGGTACACCTGCGTGCTGGTTCACGCCTGGAGAGATGCGCCATGTGGTTAAAATGTACTTGAACTGTTGTCACGATGCAGAATATGACGTTTGGGATGGTCCTGGACACCACTCAGCCCAGACCACCTTCCTCCATGTGCAAAAAATCTGACCACAACCCTGGACACCTAACAACTGGGAATAACAACCTGACACAGCCACAACCCATGATGCAACTCACCTAGTTACTACAATGGAAAAGGAAGTGGAAAAACACGTCATTGGATTTAAAGGGGGGTAACAAATCTCAGTGGTCTACAGTAAATGTAGAGTTAATAACCAAAAATCCATATGAATGTATGTTTTAAGTATCTGGCAGTGTATACATATATACACATATATACATATATACACATACATATATACACATATACACATATATATACACACACACACACGAGGTCTATTAGAAAAGTATCTGACCTTATTATTTTTTTCAAAAACCATATGGATTTGAATCACATGTGATTGCATCAGACATGCTTGAACCCTCGTGGGCAGTCGGTTACGTCATTCGCCTGTGGGCAGTCTTTGAGTGAGGAGTGTCCCACCCTCTCGTCGATTTTTCATTGTTTAGGAATGGCTCAGAGACTGCTGCTTTGTTTGATCAAAATTTTTTTCAAAACTGTAAGGCACAACTGAGTGGACACCATTCGATAAATTCAGCTGGTTTTCGGTAAAAAATTTTAACGGCTGATGAGAGATTTTGGTCTGGTAGTGTCGCTGTAAGGACGGCCCACGGCGCCTGACGGCGATCTGCGCTTCGAGGCAGCAGCGTCTCACCGTTTCAAGTTGAAAACTTCCACATTTCAGGCTCTGTTGATCCAGGAAGTCGTCAGAGAACAGAGAACTTTCAGAAGAAGTCGGCATGAGGAGTTTATTCGGACATTCCATTATTAACGGACATTTTGTAATGAAAGAACGTGCGGGCAGAGTCGCATGTCGGGCCGGGGTCGCGACAGGAAAAACACCTCCGTTGGAAGCCTTAACGGGCAAGTTGGAACATGCCCAAGCTGTTAAACAATTTCTCACTCACTTGTTGAAAGCCATCAAAAGCCGCCTGAATTTTACAAATGGTTTTCAACACGGAGGTGTTTTTCCTGTCGCGGCGCACACAGATTTGCCGAGTCGTCACGGAAACGACTCAGCAAATTTGCGCACACGTCTTTTATTAAAAAATGTCCTTAAACAGTGGAATGTCCGCATAAAGTCCTCATGCCGGCCTCTTCTGAATCTTCTCTGATCTCTCACGACGTCCTGGGTGAATTAAGCCTTAAATTAGGATGTTTTCAGGTCGAAACAGGCCGACGACGGCGCCTGGAAGCGCTGCACGACGTCCCGCTCCGTGGGAAGTCCTTACAGCGACAGAAACACCCCATAATCTCTCATCAGCCGTTAAACTTTTCACCGAAAACCAGCTTAATTTCTCGAATAGTGTCCACTCGGATATTCCTCACAGGTCCAGAAAAAAATGTTGATAAAGCAACGCGAGCCGTCTCGCGCAGCGTGTGAAACAAAGGAATTCAGCCGAGAGGGCAGGACCACATCTCACTCAAGGCCTGCCCACAGGGAAATGACGTCACCGACACGCATGAAAAAACTCACGCATGCGCACAAGGGTTCAAGCATGATTGGTGTAATTGCACGTCATTCAAATCCATATAGTTAAAAAAAAAAAAAAGGGTCGGTTTATTATCTAATAGACCTCATACACACACACACACACACACACACACACACACACACACACACACACACACACAAGGTTTCTTTTGCTGTAAAGTAATCCAGAAGAACTGTTGTCAAATGCATCAAGGGGTCAGAACACAGGAAACCATTTCACCTGAAGGCCGGACACTCTACTGCAGTAATTAGGGTGCATTTGGCAAGGCGTAAATACACATCTGAAGTCTAGTGTGGCACAAGCATGGTCCACAATAAAAGATGGGGCTCCAAAGCCTCATTTCCACTGAGCGGTCTGAGTCCTTACAGTACGGTACAGAATGGTTAAACACAGCTTGGCTTGCTTTTCCACTGCCAACCGTACACTTTGTTTGGTAGGTGCAGCATGGTAGACCTCGACATGCATGTCACTGAGAGCGCGTAAGCTGTCGAGCGGCCCCGCTCACAAAGAAACGGGTTTATACAGTCTACGGTGAAGGCGTATCAGTGTACGTTTTGTGCTTGAGGTTTCTTCTTCAAATCATCAGAGGGAGTTTTTCCTTACCACTGTCGCCTGTCTTCTTGCTCTAGGGGTTAGTAAGGTTAGACCTTACTTGCGTGAAGCGCCTTGAGGCAGCTTCGTTGGTGCTATATAAATGAAATAAACTGAATTCATTTGAATTGTATTGGCGTTTCATGCATACAGAGTCCACACAGTGTAATTTAACATACTTTTTTGTCTTGGTAGATCATTAATGGGATTTACTGTCATTGTGAGCAGAACGTTGAACAGATGACAGACACTGACTACGTTTACATGCAGCTTATAACCCTTTCATAACCGGGATATTAGCAATAACCCAGTTGCGCACGGCCATGTAAACACCTGCAAAACCCCAAATATGGGGTCTCGTATTTGGGTTTTTAAAAACCCGAATATGACTGCTGGGTTACTCCTTTCCTAACCCGAATATCAGGTCATATAATCGCGCATCAGAATATCCCCATAGAAAGGAACATTATTTTGTGTTCTGCGCATGTCCTATCCGCAAGGAATCTTTTGAGAAGAGTCTTTTGAGTACGGCAACTACTTGTATGCGGCGCATGCAACCCACCGGAAACCACAGAAGCAGAGGTAAACAAGTATGGCGAAATCCAGACGTGGCAGCACAGCACCACACTTTTGGAGCGAGGAGGAAACCGAATACTTCCTTAGTATCGTGAAAGACATGAATATAGTGTCTTTTATTGACGGAAATGATGCATACTTGCGTCTGGACGTTGTCCATGCGTCGCTGTTTAGAAGGGGATACTTCAAATGATACCAGTGACCATGCATACAGGAGTAACTGTCTGCTGAAGCATGTAAACAGGTTATTCCTAATGATTCAAAAACCAGAATACTGACCTTAACCCGAATATTAACGGTATGCAAACGTAGTCACTGTGATGAACACTGGTGTGACTAAATGGAGCGCTGTGACTTTCAGCTTTTAAAACAAATGAAAATTTTTTTTCTTCTTGTTGGTGGGACAAAGACACCACGAGATGTCTTTAAAATGCTGTGTTTATTCAGTCATTTCCATGAAAAGGAATTAAAGCATTTCCAGATGTCATCTTCCAAAACAAGGGTGTCTTATGTGGATAACAATTTTCGTCAGGCTGTGATGATGAATCCAGCTGAAATAAAGCAAGAAGTCAGACTGTATATTTACACAGTGTTTGAATGGTTTTAATATTTACAGTACAAGTTTAATAAACAGTACAAGTCAGAACTGTACGAACGGTCACGTGAGGACTTCACTGAAAAGAAACAAGGTCTGTAGATGTTATACTGCACCTCAGTATTCTTGTGGAAGAAAGATATATTTTGTTATTATTAGTATGCCACCTGGTAGTGTAGCTTTAGCTTTTCACTGCTAAGCCAAGCAATGAGCAGCAGTGGGTTAGCGCCACCTTTTTTGTTACCGTTCCATTATTTTGGCATCCCAAAGGAAGGGTGCCAAAAAAAAAAGTGGTATGGTATGGGTTGGTTATTTTGGTACCGTTCAGGGGAAACAAGGCTTATCCGGTTGTAAGCGGCTCATTTTATGGTTCAGTTGTGGTGAGAACACAAACTGTTCTGAACCAGTGGTTCAATTCTCTCAAGCAAACATGAATAGTTTGTCTTGCTATGAAAAGACTCTGCAGAATGAGTCACGTGGTGACGGGAGCACAGACCTCACTGCCTCACTGAAATTTTTTATTACAGACAACCACAACTCTGCATAACTCGTAAAAACCACAAAAATTCAAAGTGACGTGTGAAGTTTTGAGTGTTCTATTCACAGAGAAGAGTTTTCACCGGTCTGCAGCACAGTCCAAAATAAAAAGATGTCGTGTCAAAGCCAGCTAAGGCTCGTGATTCTGCCACTATGCATCAGAATGTTAGGTTGGGGTGTGCATAGGGGACTTTCACACCTACCTCGAGTCGTCTGGACCTTCGGACTTTTCAGTTTGGTCTGAACAGAAATGGCATGAGTGAAATCTGGCTTGCTCCAAGGTCAGGACCAAAAGACGTGGTCTTGGTTTGGATCAAAGAGAGGCACGTGTGTGTATACAGACACATCATTGTTGGGTACGGGGAGACACAGCCTACACAGATGATGTGATGAAAAGTTCTTTAGTCTGCAACACTTCAAAGTGAAACCAAGCTAACTGGAACAAACTTATACAAATATGGCCCATTGTTCAAAACCTGTTCCACATTTATAGGCTGTTGCCCTGTGAAAGGAAACAACTGTGTGGACTGGGGCAATGCAGAGGAGGTCTCCCATCAAAGGACACAGACACCTGGAACTCAACCTCAGTCAATAGGTTGGTAGTCCAAGTCCCATTCCACAGAGCCACCTGCTCTGAATACAGGGCTGGAATATTATTAAGTAAGACCTTTAATAAATGTTGAAAAAAGGACAACAGACCTCTTAGGAGCTACTGCTAAGCCAAGAGTGGTCCGACAGCACGGCAGCCAGCGGGGGGTGAGGTGTCATCCAACAGGAGAAATGTCAGATGAAAGAGAAAGAGGGAGGAGAAAAGGAGAACAGTAACAATGAGGGACGAGGCGGTATCACTGACCCGGATTACGCACACTCCATTTCCCCCTCGGAAAAGGGAGGTTGTTGGGACAAATGGACCCATTCAACCACCTCAAGCCTGGGGGGAGGAGGAGCCAGGTCACCGGCATGATTCCTCTGGACACGTTCACGGGGCAAAACAAGGACAAGACACCCCTGGCTAGGCCCTCTACAAATGTGCAGAGCCAACACATGAATGGGGACAGTGTTCAGTTTCTAAATATGAAGAGGGGTTACAATGGTCTCTGCAGCCACGCACAGGAGAAGGCAGCGCCAAAAGGACTCGGCTCATCTTTCACAGGCGAGCGGAGACGAGCTGTAATGACTGTAGCTGCTGAAACGGCAGCGTGCCAAAACGTCTTCAAGATCAACACCGACGTGCACCAAGAGAAACACCGCTACCTGTTCCAAATACCTGTGACCAGGTCAACCGTACAGAGCGACTTTTAAACGTTAGTACACATCATCTTCACGGTCCATTGACTAAGGTCGAGTTAATCACATTAAGGGTTCCTTTGAGACGCCAGCTTAATGGAAAAGCTCTGCTAATATTTAAATACGGTGAGACATCAAGCCTTTGCTCCTTTTTAAAACGTTCATGTAGGAATGACACGGTGAAAACGGGGAGTTACAAAAACCTACTGTATGCTCAAACAGTAACAAAAGAATGTTAGCAACCTCTAGGAAACCAACAATATGTTAGCGGTTCAAAAGTTTTAAATAGGTTGTAAAAAATAAATAAATCTTGAACTTTGAATTTAGTGCCTGAAGTGACAATCAAAGCTTTTTTAACAATTTTCATGAATCCTATTTTTGAGGACAACAATAAAAATTAATAAACTAAAACAAAGCATTTAAAAAAAAAAGGCATGAATTTATACCTAAATGGTTCCAGTGCTGGCGGGTAACAAAAGCAACAGAATATGCAAGAAATGGCATTAAATCAGTGTAAATTATACCATTACTGTGTATAAATATGACAGCAGCTCAATTTTACACCAGTCTAATTTTGATTCATTTGTTTTTAATCTGATGTAAAGAATCTTTAAAGTTATGGACACTTGTCCACCTTTTTACTGTGGTATGCATTTGTAACTTGATAAACCACACTGAAAACACGGAGTCTAGGTCACACCAAAGATGACACATACCACATGGAGTTGAGACCTACCCGTCCAGCTGGACTACTCTCATGTCCTCAGTAGACATAAATGGACACATCACTCATAATAACAAAGTCAACACAGTTCTTTCTCAAAGGCATCTTTGGTTTTTCTTTGTCACAGATATTCTCAGAAAAAATGTGCTTAAAGACATTTAGTGACTACGGCCTCTCAACACATGAAGTTGGACTGTAGGAAAATATGACATCGCAGCTAAATATTGTACTTTCCTTGTCATTTCATGTCACATGAGATGGATTATTCATCCCCATTTGTGTTATATTGCATTTAGAGTGCAGTTTGGTTCCATTTAGAGTGCAAATTTGGTTCCATACTTTTGGTACCATTGCACTCACACACACACACACACACACACACACTGCTCTGTCTGGAGGTTGTTAGCAAGAAGTTAGAATGAAAAGCTGGTCTAATTTCGGGACGACAAGCGAGACAACTATTTGATTGAGCTAACTGACTGTGCTAATTGTTGTAACACACACACACACACACACACACACACACACACACACACACACACAATCCACTCCGCTGTAAGTCGTCTGGATGCATGAAGAGCTGTTCAGATGAAAAGCTGACATAATTTTTGCCTGGACTGAGGAACTACACAAAGTCTTTTTTATTATGGAAGTCTGAAGTCAGTGCACAGCATCACCGGACTACACGTCACAATTTGGACTTTAGCAGCAGTGGAACGCCAAAATGTAAGTCCCTTTTCTGTTTATAAATTAATAAAATATCAAATGACAAGGATCTATTTTAGCCATTATATAAAACAAATAATTAATGTTTTTACATTCTTTCAATGGAACAAATATTTAATTCAGTGAAAGCTGGAACAAACCATCCATTTGCCTCGTTGAATGGTTTGTTCTAGCTTTCACCTCATGAAATATTCAGACAATTGAAGTCATAAACATTCATCATTTGTGTGTGTGTGTATACACACACACACACACACACAATATATATATATATATATATATATATATATATATATATATGAATTGACATTTCTGATCTCCAGTATGCTATAATTCAAATAAGTCATACTACTGAAGGCCACAGTGTGATTGCTGTATGCGTGACATGAGCAGTTTATAGCTACAGTCATTGGTCAGCTGGGCTCCTGTTTAAAATAAATAAATTATGCAGCTGCAGCAGAGACCATCTTGGTTGTGAAAGAGGCTTGTGGTTTTCAAAGTTTTTAAAGACCAAAGGCATCAAAAGTATGAGATTACTTCAAATTAGCTTAGAACAAAAAAAAAGAAAAAAAAAAAAGTGGTTGCATACTGTGCAAGTTTTCACTGGAAACCCACAGTGTACGTAAAACAGCAACAAAAGACAAGTGGTCACTATGTAAACATAGACAAGAAGTCTACTTTATGTAAATGAGGAATGTAAATGGTGTCACAAGACAACTGCCAATCCGAGTGAAGGCCGCTGGACGTATGCATGTTGGTCGCTTAAATAAAATAATTGACTATGTGGGAATATATTCTCAGACAACTGCATTTCTGCATGAATTTAATATTTTTTAAAATATATTTTGTAAACATTAATGATGAATAAACACTTGACTCTTAAAACCCTATTTTTGTAACCAGACAATAGCACCGAGATGATTTAAAAGACATCTTTTCGCTATCCAGACAATAAGAGACAAGTAGCATGAAACAAACACATCAAGCCTGATTCAGTCAAGCATGGAGATAAAGCTCACAGTGACACTGCTTCCTTGTTCTATATAACCCATCATTAAACACTATAGACAGTAACCACCAGCTGAGCACGCCCACCGAGTGACAAACAGCAAGTTCTTGTCGCCCCCATTTGTAGCTAATCTTTCTGTATTGTCTATTCAAGTTTAATAATATTAAGTGGTGCCAATCGCTACTGAAGACTGTTTCCCAAAATGTGACTTTCTTGGTCTTCCTGCAGCACATTTGCAGATCAAGAGGAAACTAGCAGATATCAAAGATTTTTAGGGTGAAGTGCAGCTCAGCTCAACTCTACTCTGGTTCCAGGTGCATTTTTTTCCACTACAAACAGAACCTCCTCAATGTGGGCGGGGTCAGCAGAGCAAACTGCAGTGACGTCGTTTTATACGCAACATAAACATAAACAATGGTGGACTCCGTGTGTTTACTGCTCTGAGTTTTTAAGAGAAAGCTGCTGGTGGCGAGAAGAAACACGCTTAAAAAGGTACAGAAGACTGAGAATTCATACAACAATATGAAGACAAGAAGATGCGAGCTGCTACAGACGAAGAGACAAAGCATGACGGTAAGCTAATAGTTAGCTTCCTAAGTAGCTCATAAATAAGTAACTGCAGGCTGTCGCTATTAAGTATTAAAATTGTGTCTAAAAAAAAAAGCATTAATTTAGATTAATTAATTACAGCACCTCTCACACTGCTCAGTTTTGTTTTGATGTCAGTGACTTGGTCTGGAAATAAAGATGCGTTTCTGAGAGCAATAAATGTGTTAGATGTCAGTACTTTAAATATCAAAGCAGCTTGCTTTGATAACTTATTGTTAAATCTCAAATGTGGGAGTTTGTGCGTTTACTGGCATTCATGCACAAAATGTTGATTTGGTTTTAATGACCATCACTGAACACGAACAGTCTTAAAACATTAAAAACGTTTGATTTGTTTTTCATCCAGATTTTAGTGTTCAATGGACAAAATTAAAATATGAAATCTAAGATAATTACAGTATTAAAGGAGTCATATTGTGCAGAAAGAATCAGCCTCCAAACTCCCACAATTCTGTTTTTATAGACATTCTATAAAATATAGCCTTTTATATATAACCCAGTAGTAAAATAAGTTTTACATTTAATGGGGTCATAAATGTAAATGGAAGTAAACACAGTAAAACTGGTTGTTTGAAATATCTGAATAAATTACTTCTGGTTTGGTATAAGTCATCCAGCAGAATTATACACCACAGTACAATAGTTTGTGGTAAAATGTTACATCTCATTAAACTCTAACCCTCGTATAGCCAGAATTCCTTGATGTAATGGTGCCATCACTAAAGTGACTAAACCTTTTGTTAATGTTAAATACCATTTGCTATAATGTCAGTTTAGACATGATTATTCCAGCATCTGTGTAAAGATTCAGCCAGTTGTAGTGTGCAGTGTCTTCTGGAGTGGAAAATCCCAAATTAAAAATTCTTAGAAATGAACCACATTGCACCAAAACATCAATGACAAAATGTTTTTTACTGTTGACTCAGCCTGAAATGACAAATTATGATATAATCACATAAGTCAAATTGTTTACTGCAACTAAAAGAAGAGCAAAAAAAAAAATCTGTGCAACACAAACTACACAAAAGTTCTATGTGTCTATAGTCCTGGGGTGGAGGCACAGGTCACAAGCCCCGGTCACGCATCGTGTGCACAAGCTCCCCCAGCACGCTAGGATATGCCTTATTAAACACAGCTTCCACCTCCATTGCTTCCTCGAGGATCAGTCGCATGTGTCGATCACACTGAACCCAGTTCAGCTTCAACCTCAACATCACTCAGGATGGACAGATTCTCCTGCAGGAACAGGCTCCTGTTTCTCTTGCCTGGACAGAATTGTAATGAAAGCCTACAAAAAAAAAAAAAAAACACCTTCAGTCTCTGTATGATCATTCCCCAGAGTTTCAGTTATCTTGGTCACTTTGCATTAAAGTCATGTTCTTTCAAAATTATCCTCCAACAAATCAGACCATTTGGAGCATCATTTTGAAAGAACAAGACTTTTGTGCAAAGCGACAAAGATAACTGAAACTTTGGGGAAGGTCTAGAAAAATTTGCTGGACCTTTGTGGGATTTATTACAATATTCATGGGTTCTGGGTGGGGTTTTTTTTTTTGTTGGGGGGGGGGGGTCACCCTGTATATATATATATATATTATATATATATATATATATATATATCATATTTGGGAAAGCTACGTGATGTGAGACATTTATTCTTCCTCCAGTGATGACACGCTGCTGTGTGGTGCTGGACGCTGATACAGATGTTGAAGCTAGTGGTCGAACCCTCCTCGCTTATGGAACTGGATTCTTCAACAAAAACAACATAAAATGGCGACGTCAAAAAAAAAAAAAAAAAAAAAACACATCACCGTAATGGCACTAAATTAGTCAAATGTACACGTTTGTTGTCTTGCTGACTTTAGGTATTTTTCTGTCAGCAGTTAGCTAGCTCGCTAGTTAGCAATCAGCTAGCTCACTTTGTCCGCATATGAGACAACTATGTTACTTTAACGTTTTAAAGTTTAGACTCAAAATCTTCATTTGTTAATGTGCGCTTCCCACCAATGGGATAAGTAACATTAAACGGTGCTTTCAAGCAGACTACAGACAAAGTCACAAAAACACTTACCATCCGTCACGTCCAACAAAGCTGTGGCCGAGTCGCGGTCATCCTGCCTCCCGTTGCTCGTCGGTCGGTGTCCGTAAACAGCGTTCCTGCGGTCAAACCAATTCCAGCCCTTACAGTCTGACCTACTCCGGTCGTTTTGGTCCTGTAATCACTTTTAAACTTTTTCAGCTGTTCTCTGTGTTGCTATAATGTCCGGTAGTTGTGAGCGGCTAAAGACTGGGAGATTTTCCTCATTTTGGATCGCTTCATCCACCTCTCTGTATTCTCTCCTCTGCCACCAAACACAGAAACGTCCGCAACTCATCCACGGAGCAGTGCGAGTAAAAAAAAAACCTCACCGTGAAACGAAAGAAAAGGACGGTCGCTGTAACACCACTGCGAGTATTTAAAAATGGTGGGTTTGATTCTCGTCTCAGACGGCGTGCTCATGACTCATCCAGTGACGACATTCTCTGACCAATCAGTGTCCGGCAGCCTGTTGATGTCACATTTTAGTCTCCGGCTCACTTGGAACCGCTCCTGAGTAGGTACCAAAAAAAAAAAGAAGCACCAGGTACCAGGTACTAACCCGAATGGAAAAGCAAAAAAAACAAAACAAAAAAAAAAAAGAGTAGAGTTGAGGCGAGCCGTGCTACTTTTGTGTAGTAGAAAACGGTTTTTAATGCGCTCCATTTGAACACAGCTATTCAAACCACTGCTTTGAAGGAAAACTGCTTAAATTAATCAACTATTCTGTAAAACAGTTGCCAGTTGCTTTTTTTTTTATAATGTTGAAGCAACATATGAACTACCACACCACAATACACACTTACAAGTAAGTATCTCATCTTTAACCCTCAAGCGACCGAGTGGGGGTCATTTATGACCCTGGCCATATATTTTGTGCACCATTTTTTTTTTTTTTTTTTTTTAAGTTGGAAAAAAGTTTCATCCCATGAATTTATCAATTTGTCCTGCATTTGCTTCTAGAATTTTGCAAGGATCAGCCGATCCGCGTGGCAACTATAACAACTATGGCCAACAGACCTAAAATAACAAGATTTACAGCTGCAGAAGCACAGAGACCGATTCTTGATGCCCAGAATGAGGATGAAAACAGCTCCACTGATGGAGACGAGTCAGTATCAGACAGTGAAGATGTCAGACCATCCTGATATAGATTCGTTATGGAATACTGTGTGATGCTATAACTATCCTACCACGTTGTAATACATATTGTACTCAGTGAAACTTTTATGATGCCTTGTTTTCATTTTTGATGCAAAGAAATAAAGGTAACGTGCATTTTACATGATGTAACAGACAAGGCAATCGTCAATCTATGTTTTGGTGACATAAATATCAAATTCCATACCTTACAACATTAAATGATGGACAACTATATTAGGAGTGTACTACATATGAAGAACCCTTAATCATTTATATAGAGATATTCTAATATAAAGTCGTGGGGGTCATATTAGTCGTGAAAATATCTCGGTCGCTTGAGGGTTAACATCCATCCATGGTCAAGGGAACCTCAATGAGCACTGTGGGAGTTCTTCACTTGTACTTTTGGAGTTATGTTAGAGTCCAGTGTTCCCCTCAGGGACAGTTCAGCGTGCAAACAAGTAGCAAAGATCAAACCACCGCCCTCTGGTTCAGCTGCTTACCAGCAGAGGCGTAAAAGGCCTGCTGATGCTGCGTTCTACTGAGAGAAGTACCAAACAGAAGCAGAAAATTAAATGTCAAGTCTTTAGGTAACAGAGGTGGTGCAGGCTTTCACCAGCTGATAATGACGGGATGTCACATCAAACATGGGGCCTGAGCCTGAAGCGTACTTTTAAGCAACATCTGTTTAGCATATTAGGAAAAAACATGACCTGTAATTACAGAGCAGTGCTTCAGAGGCTGGCCTGAGGATGGGGGCTGACTGCTGTCTTTTCAGCAAACCACAAGCTTTTTGAAATCTGAGCCTTCTGCTGCAGAGCCGCAGAGACAGAAAAACACTGCGGCAGTGATAACGCCGCTCGCACACGTCGGTCAGACGACTGCAAATGTTGGCGAAAATCTGTGAAGAGCCAATGAGCTAATAATGCTGTGCTTTGTTTCAGAAGCCTACAGTGAGACTGGACAGGCATTCAGACAACTGCGATCAAACCAGATTCCTGACAAGAAACACTCGGATACATTTTCACAGCCGTGTGTTACCAAACAGTGAGCTACTTGATATGCAGGAGTGAAGAAACGCTGCACCTTCTATCTACACTGTGTCCACTGTCCCAACAGTGTTTATTGTTCTGTTATTCAGATGATCACTGAGCATCAGAATTTTGTCCAATAACACCAAAACACTAATTTTTAGTTTTGTTGCAGGATGAAAGTACCGATTTCGCTGATCTATTTTGAAGCTACTTAAATATGCTCAGCCCTGCGTCATCAGCTCTGTGGTTCCCCAGAGGCCCCACGCTCGCCCGGCCACACCCATTCTCCAACAAATCTCTCAACATGAAGTCATGTGCCGATATAAATTCACTTCAAAAAATACATGAGAGTCTAACAAGAAAGGTTTCATTTCAACATCTCCTTAAAAGTTTCTGCTGCTGAAGCCAATTGTAGTTGAGCTGTAAATCTCTCACCAGGATGCCTCACTGGCCACATCTGACCAATTACCTCAAAGAAAAATACCACCTTCTGCAGAAAGTGAGCGTGCAACATTAAGAGCAGATCACCCGCAACACTCTGAAGAACTACATATTTTTAAATATAACGCAATGCTAAAATGCCCTCGGACGTATGAGTGTATAAACGGGAAACCGAATGTGACCAAGGTCTGTGTCCCAAAAATGTTCTCTGTGAATTTGAAGACCCTGGCAGTAATAGGACTGGACTTATGCTGAGCACAGACAGACAGACAGAAGGCCTTTGCAATACCTCAATAAAAATAAAATTTAAGAAAAAAAAAAAAACTAGACCCAAGTCCCCAAAACTTCTTTGTCCCTCAGGCCATCAGACTGTACAACTCCTCACTCAGGGGAGTAACAGGAGACAGAGGTTGCCAGTAAACCAGTATGTCTGGTATTTATATTATAAACTGTTTTTTTATATTTGCAAACTGTTTTTCTTTAATAATACTCCATCCTGGTTCGAAGGACACTGCGCTCTGCCAAACGAGGACGTCAGAACAGCCAAACTCTTCTTCTGAATCCTGCAACCTGGTTAAAAGGACTACATGCAAAAAGTTCATTCCAGCCGACATGCGAGTCTGCTTCCAGAACACAGCGGCGCAGCAGCAAACAAAAACCCGTTGGCACGCTGAGAGGGAGATTCACTGCTCAGTGGGCCCTTTGACAAGGAGTTGGTCTCCATGGACAGAATGGGGAACCTCTAATCATCTCCAGGTTTGACCGTAATCATTCAGCTGGACTGCCAAGTCAGTGCAGCGCACAGCCGACATGCCTCATGGGTAATCAGAATGAATGCAGACGGACGACTGGGACAAACAATGAGGCCACAATGAGGTCTGAGAGTTTTCCTGGGGTAGCAAACATCATTAAAATCCTACATGCTGAAATCTGGATGGTCAAAAAGTATCTGTCAAGATCCATCAACTGAAAGGCATTGAACTGTTGTTTCCATGGCTCTTGATCCACAGGTTATTTTCTTACACTGGTTATCATAAAACGACAGATCAGCACCAAAAAAGAAAAATATTTGAAGTGTGTGTGGGGGGGGGGGGGGGGGGGGGGTTCCCTCTCTGTCCAAGATGCAGCTGGATCCACGTACTGGATCAGATGATTACTGTAACAGACGTGGAACAGACTCCACTGAGTGTCTCGATGACCCCCTGCCCCCATCACCTCATAAGTAAGTAGTTTTGGTTATTCTTGTCACTTTGTCCGTGACATTTGGTCGATAAACAGGTGTATGTTGCCTGCCGTGTCCGTGTCATCCGACGACACGGATGTCTAGTTGATATTTTCCCCTGCTAGACCGATATCTAGTTAAAATACTTGTCATTAGTGATTAAAATTGTTCGACGAGAGACGATTTTTTTTATTTTGTGCCTTAAATAACTGAGCCGCTGCTCACAGGTTATAATGACCTGCGCTGTGCCGCTCACAGTCACACCATCACACAGAGATGTATACACACACACACACACAGCCACTGACTTCATGAATGAAACTCAGTCAATAAAGGATAATTGTATAAAAATATATATATATGTATTGTAATGGACTGATGAGTCATGCAGCGCTGAACGTCTCAGCTGCTGATTTATCACACCTGGAACAGATCAGATCTGTGTAACTTCAACACTAATATTTTGGAATGTGTGGGGTCAGAGTAAGTTTAATACTTTCCTGACATAATTTAATGTAAATTAATTTTACTGGCTTGATATCCAGGTAAGAACAGCATTTTAAGACGTAATTTGCGAGCTTTTTCCATGTGTGTGTGTTTACTCAGGTATCCACATTGAAAATGCATTAACATCCAGGAACTTTGTCAATATTTGCCCGGTAGGAGGCGTCATGTCGCTGTCCATGAAGGGACGTTCACATTAGTAGGCAGCGTTGGGACTGTGGACTCTAGTAACCCATTATTAACCTGTCTGGGATTTACCTATAACACCAAAACTTGATGGAGGTTCCAATTTATGACAAATTGTCTTCCAGTTGTCAGTCGGAAACCAAGTACCAAAAAGCAATGACACACATTGTGCATGGCAGAGATAACCAATGTTCTGTGAAAAAGATCTGGAAAAAGAACTCAAACTCAAGAAGATGAAAAAAAAAACAACAAAAAAAACCTGACAATACACACACACACACACAAAAAAAACTTTGATTCTCAGTGCATGAACTAACTACATCCTCCTGACATTTGATCACATCTAATTTAGCTTCTAACAGGACTTTGACCTTGAACATTTTTTCCAAAGTAAAATTTTGTGGAATTGGAAACTAATGTTGGCGGAGGTTTGCGCTCTATGACCGCGGCGCTCTAGTTATTTTTTGACAGCCACTGCGTTCACAGTATGCGGGTGCCATGCTTACAGTCGCAGTGGTGGAAACTTTTCGTCCTGTGGCTGAAAACACACGGTTACCCATCTGTCACTTACTGCCAACATGTGATTGCAGCCTAACATCTAAAGTCCCATCAACATCTGGACAAACCTGTTATGAAAAACTCCTCTGCAGACTCCAACGTACACAGTCATGTTGTTGCTTGTTTATGGCAAGAAGCTCCATCTTTCTGCATCAGCTGAGCGGCTGCTCTCAAGAGAAGTGAGTAAGCATCTTCTCATCCCTGCCGAAGCTGGTGTGTGTCGTCAGTTTTAGAAGATACGGCCTTTACATCCAATTCCAGTCAGACTCAATCCAACCACTAGGGGCAGTCCAGGACCTGGCAAACACCTGCAGATTTTATTGACGCAGCCCTGGTCAGGGCAGAGAAGCAGCAGACCCTAACGAGGAGGTTTTTGATAGTGAGAGGAAACCCACACAAACACGGGAAGAACATGGAAACATCACAGAAAGCAACTGGCATGGCTGGAATCCAATCAATCAATTTTTTTTTATATAGCGCCAAATCACAACAAACAGTTGCCCCAAGGCGCTTTATATTGTAAGGCAAGGCCATACAATAATTATGTAAAACCCCACGGTCAAAACGACCCCCTGTGAGCAAGCACTTGGCTACAGTGGGAAGGAAAAAACTCCCTTTTAACAGGAAGAAACCTCCAGCAGAACCAGGCTCAGGGAGGGGCAGTCTTCTGCTGGGACTGGTTGGGGGCTGAGTGAGAGAAACCAGGAAAAAGACATGCTGTGGAGGGGAGCAGAGATCGATCACTAATGATTAAATGCAGAGTGGTTGCATAGAGAGCAAAAAGAAGAAAGAAACAGTGCATCATGGGAACCCCCCAGCAGTCTATGTCTATAGCAGCATAACTAAGGGATGGTTCAGGGTCACCTGATCCAGCCCTAACTATAAGCTTTAGCAAAAGGAAAGTTTTAAGCCTAATCTTAAAAGTAGAGAGGGTGTCCTGTCTCCCTGATCTGAATTGGAGCTGTTCCACAGGAGAGGAGCCTGAAAGCTGAAGGCTCTGCCTCCCATTCTACTCTTACAAACCCTAGGAACTACAAGTAAGCCTGCAGTCAGAGCGAAGTGCTCTATTGGGGGATATGGTACTACGAGGTCCCTAAGATAAGATGGGACCTGATTATTCAAAACCTTATAATAAGAAGAAGAATTTTAAATTCTATTCTAGGATTAACAGGAAGCCAATGAAGAGAGGCCAATATGGGTGAGATATGCTCTCTCCTAGTCCCGTCAGTACTCTAGCTGCAGCATTTTGATTAACTGAAGGCTTTTAGGGAACTTTAGGACAACCTGATAATAATGAATTACAATAGTCCAGCCTAGAGGAAATAAATGCATGAATTAGTTTTTCAGCATCACTCGAGACAAGACCTTTCTGATTTTAGAGATATTGCATAAATGCAAAAAAGCAGTCCTACATATTTGTTTAATATGCGCTTTGAATGACATATCCTGATCAAAAATGACTCCAAGATTTCTCACAGTATTACTAGAGGTCAGGGTAATGCCATCCAGAGTAAGGATCTGGTTAGACACCATGTTTCTAAGATTTGGTGGGGCAAGTACATAACTTCAGTTTTATCTGAGTTTAAAAGCAGGAAATTAGAGGTCATCCATGTCTTTATGTCTGTAAGACAATCCTGCAGTTTAGCTATGTGTGTGTAGTGTCCTCTGGCTTCATGGATAGAGTTAAAGCTGGGTATATCTGCGTAACAATGAAAATTTAAGCAATACCGTCTAATAATACTGCCTAAGGGAAGCATGTATAAGTGAATAAAATTGGTCCTAGCCAGAACCTTGAGGAACTCCATAATTAACTTTATCTGTGAGAAGATTCCCCATTTACATGAACAAATTGTAAGTCTATTAGACAGATATGATTTAAACCCCCGCAGCGCAGTGCCTTTAATACCTTGGCATGCTCTAATCTCTGTAATAAATTTTATGGTCAACAGTATCAAAAGCAGCACTGAGGTCTAACAGAACAAGCACAGAGATGAGTCCCCTGTCCGAGGCCATAGGAAGATCATTTGTAACCTTCACTAATGCTGTTTCTGTACTATGATGAATTCTAAAACCTGACTGAAACTCTTCAAATAGACCATTCCTCTGCAGATGAATCAGTTAGCGTTTTACAACTACCCTTTCAAGAATTTTGAGAGAAAAGGAAGGTTGGAGATTGGCCTATAATTAGCTAAGATAGCTGGGTCAGTGATGGCTTTTTAAGTAATGGTTTAATTAAATAAACCATTAATTATTAAGCCATGTGCGCATGTAATTAAATAATTACTTAAATGTGTCATTAAGTATTAAATGTCATTAGTTAATTACCTTAAAAGCCTGTGTACATAGCCAACTAACAAAGATTAGATTGATCATATTTAAGATCAAAGCATTTAAATAATGGTAGGGCTTCCTTAAGCAGCCTGGTAGGAATGGGGTCTAATAAACATGTTGATGGTTTGGATGAAGTAACTAATGAAATAACTCAGATAGAACAATCGGAGAGAAAGAGTCTAACCAAATACCGGCATCACTGAAAGCAGCCAAAGATAACGCTACGTCTTTGGGATGGTTATGAGTAATTTTTTCCCTAATAGTTAAAATTTTGTTAGCAAAGAAGTCATGAAGTCATTACTAGTTAAAGTTAATGGACTACTCAGCTCAATAGAGCTCTGACTCTTTGTCAGCTTGGCTACAGTGCTGAAAAGAAACCTGGGGTTGTTCTTATTTTCTTCAATTAGTGATGAGTAGAAAGATGTCCTAGCTTTACGGAGGGCTTTTTTATAGAGCAACAGACTCTTTTTCCAGGCTAAGTGAAGATCTTCTAAATTAGTGAGACGCCATTTCCTCTCCAACTTACGGGTTATCTGCTTAAGCTACGAGTTTGTGAGTTATACCACGGAGTCAGGCACTCTGATTTAAAGCTCTCTTTTTTAGAGGAGCTACAGCATCCAAAGTTGTCTTCAATGAGGATGTAAAACTATGACGAGATACTCTATCTCACTTACAGAGTTTAGGTAGCTACTCTGCACTGTGTTGGTATATGGCATTAGAGAACCTAAAGAAGGAATCATATCCTTAAACCTAGTTACAGCGCTTTCTGAAAGACTTTCTAGTGTAATGAAACTTATCCCCACTGCTGGGTAGTCCATCAGAGTAAATGTAAACGTTATTAAGAAATGATCAGACAGAAGGGAGTTTTCAGGAATACTGTTAAGTCTTCTATTTCCATACCATAAGTCAGAACAAGATCTAAGATATGATTAAAGTGGTGGGTGGACTCATTTACTTTTTGAGCAAAGCCAATAGAGTCTAATAATAGATTAAATGCAGTGTTGAGGCTGTCATTCTCAGCATCTGTGTGGATGTTAAAATCGCCCACTATAATATCTTATCTGAGCTAAGCACTAAGTCAGACAAAGGTCGTGAAAATTCACAGAGAAACTCACAGTAACGACCAGGTGGACGATAGATAATAACAAATAAAACTGGTTTTTGGGACTTCCAATTTGGATGGACAAGACTAAGTCAAGCTTTCAAATGAATTAAAGCTCTGTCTGGGTTTTTGATTAATTAATAAGCTGAATGGAAGATTGCTGCTAATCCTCCGCCCCGGCCCGTGCTACGAGCATTCTGACAGTTAGTGTGACTCGGGGGTGTTGGACTCATTTAAACCTAACATATTAATCCTGCTGTAACCAGGTTTCTGTAAGGCAGAATAAATCATATGTTGATCAATTATTATATCATTTACCAACAGGGACTTAGAAGAGAGAGACCTAATGTTTAATAGACCCACATTTAACTGTTTTAGTCTGTGGTGCAGTTGAAGGTGCTATATTATTTTTTTCTTTTTGAATTTTTTATGCTTAAATAGATTTTTGCTGGTTATGGTAGTCTGGGAGCAGGCACCGTCTCTACGGGGATGGGGTAATGAGGGGACGGCAGGGGGAGAGAAGCTGCAGAGAGGTGTGTAAGACTACAACTCTGCTTCCTGGTCCCAACCTGGATAGTTACGGTTTGGAGGATTTAAGAAAATTGGCCAGATTTCTAGAAATGAGAGCTGCTCCATCCAAAGTGGGATGGATTGCCGTCTCTCCTAACAAGACCAGGTTTTCCCCAGAAACTTTGCCATTATCTATGAAGCCCACCTCATTTTTTGGACACCACCTCAGACAGCAGCAATTCAAGGAGAACATGCGGCTAAACATGTCACTCCCCGGTTCTGATTAGGGAGGGGCCCAGAGAAAACTACAGAGTCCGACATGTTTTTGCAAAGTTACACACCGATTAATGTTACTTTTAGTGACCTCCGATTGGCGTAAAACCGGGTGTCATTACTGCCGACGTGAATTACATCTCTTACCAAATTTACGCTTAGCCTTAGCCAGCAGCTTTCAAATTTCCTTCAATGTCGCCTGCTCTGGCCCCCGGAAGACAATTGACTATGTTGCTGGTGTCGCTAATTCACAATTTCTCAAACAGAGTCGCCAATAACCAGAGTTGATCCTCGTGCGGGGTGTCGCTCGAGTGGGGAAAACCGGTTAGAATGGAACGGGTTGGCGGTGTACACGGGGGCTTCTGTTTAGGGCTACGCTTCCTCCTCACAGTCACCCAGTCGGCCCTGCTTTCCCGGCTGCTCGGGATCTGCCAGGGGGTAACTAACGGCGGCTAAGCTACCTTGGTCCGCACCGACTACAGGGGCCTGGCTAGCTGTAGAATTTTCCACGGTGCGGAGCCGAGTCTCCAATTGCCCAGCCTGGCCTCCAAAGCTACGAATAAGCTACACTTATTACAAGTACCGTTACTGCTAAAGGAGGCCGAGGAATAACTAAACATTTCACACCCAGAGCAGAAAAGTGCGGGAGAGACAGGAGAAGCCGCCATGCTAAATTGGCTAAGAGCTAGTAGCTACGCTAAGCTAGCGGATTCCTAAAACACGCAAAGTGAATAATGTGTAAATAATTTAGAGGTGATTCAGCAGAAGGATTGCTTTAGTTAAGGCACGTAAAGATACACTGGGAAACAAATCGATCTAGATAACTAGATCAATCTAACTGCGCAGATTAAACAGCTAACAGATACAGAAAAACACCGCTGTGCTCCGGAACAGGAAGTGATACAATACCGCAGTGAGGAGCAACACTAGTAGAGGCAATCCAACCCCAGACCTTCTTCCTGTGAAGCAAACGTGCCAACCACTGATTGACCGTGCTGCCCAAATGTGTCACACGACAGCTTGGCATGAAATTGGTGCAGAATCAGTGTCACTGTTCATCACATCTGGCAATGTCTGAGCATTACAGCCCAAACATCTGTTAACCCTGAGGGATGTTTGGAATTGCTGTCCTGCTGAAAGACCCAGTTATATTCAAGCTGGAGTTTTGTGGCTGATGCCTTGATGTGTTAAGAAATTCTAGAACGTGCTCCTTCCTCATGTTGCACCAGTCTTTTATCTTGCAGTGCAACAATTTTTCAGATGTGTTTTTGCATTTCTTCTAATAATACTACTGCATTTTGTTTCTGCACAAGGATGGGAATTGATAAGATTGTAATCCATATCAAAATCATTACTGATTCCCTTATCAATGCCAGATCCATTTTTTTCCTGTGGGAAAATGTGGGAATGCACACGTTTTCAGGATCATTACAGCCGTTTAACTTGTTAGATGCAGAATTTGGCATCATGACATCAGACCTGATGTCAAACATGAATCTTTACCAGACGGAACTTTCACAAAGCATGCAGGCATTAATAAGAGGAGCTGATCATATGACTGATGATAAAATAAATAAATAAAAATTGGAATCTGCTCTTAACGGGAACCATCCCAAACATTCAATGTAAAGCTTTTACCAAATGATATATGCAGATCACAAATATAGGAGTTCCAGATGTGTTCCACACCAGACTGGAAGAGATGGAGAGAGATAATCTGCTGTCCCCCTACCCCCACATAAAAGCAAACTAACAAAAACAGGAGCAGCCAACAGAAGAAGAGAGAAAATTCCAGGCACACACAAGGACCAAAAAGTCCAATCTTAAGGCCCTGTCACACCTTGATAATTTAGCCAGCGTATGCCTCCCGTATGCAAAGCACACGCTGTCATACGTCTAATAAATTAATGCAGCTGTCACACCTTGATGATTATCCAACGTCTGCCAGCAGTCCCGTTTACACCCAGTGGTTCTGGTCGGTACTGCACCATGTGGTGCACATCTGAAACAGAGTAATTTAACATTATTTTATTTTATTTATTTTCATTTGTTAATCAGGAGGTTTATGTGGATTCATGTCCATCTGTGATGGTGAATTGGACTGAAATGAACAGGTCAGACTTTATATTTTTTCTGTGTGTGACTGAAACAGTCGATCTGCATACGGCCAATCAGTGGCCAGCATTAATGGACGGATTTAGATTTATGAGTAAATTACAAGAAACGTCTGCCAACAATCACATTACCTACAACTTATGTCCAGGATGTGTGAGTCACACGCTGGCACTCGTTGAAAATTTTTAGCATGCCCAAAATTTTTTGAGGAGCTCAGCTTATCAGGACGTACATCAGCGAGCTTCAGCGTGTTTCAATGTGCTCTTAACTTATAAAAATTTCCCCTTAATTTATTGAACTTATGCCAGTGTTTTTTAATATAGTTGGCATACGCTGGCTAAATCGTCAAGGTGTGACAGGGCCTTTACGTTTATGTTGACAGAAGACAAAAATATGAGAGCACCACCGCTCATAGAAAACCTCCGCCAACAGTAGTTACAAATTCCACAAATTTTACCTTGGAGAAAGTTTTCAAGGTCAACGTCCTGTTAGAAAGTGACTTTTCACAAGCTAAAATAGAGTGTGATCAAACATCAGGAGGATGTATCTGGTCATGGGTTTTTTTTTTTTTTTTTCCTTCAAGTTCTTCAGTTTCTGAATTCTTTTCAGAAAATTGGTTTCTCTCTGCTGTGCACAATTTGTCATTGCTTTTTGACACTTGGTTTCCGACTGATACTAGAAGACAAACAGGCATAAAATTGGAACCTCCATCTGATTTTGGTGGTGTAGGTAAATCCAGAACAGAAAAATGGAGAGTGACTGAGTCACTTTGATTGAGATATAATGCAAAATGTGCACCAAAATGGACTACGAGGTCTGTCCAAAAAGTATTGGACCTTTTTATTTTGCAAAAACCATATGGATTTGAATCACGTGTGATGCATCAGCCAAGCTGAACCTTCATGCGCATGAGTGAGTTTTATCACAGGCCTGTCGGGTTGCGTACATTTTGGTGGCTCCCTGTGAGCAGGCCTTTGTGGTCGAGCCACTGGGCCACCCCTCTCATCGGATTTTTATTGCGATAAAGTGTACCTGAACGATTTGGAAGCTTTGCCTGGCATCAATTTTTTCCAGAAGAAACTGTGAGAGTGACCTCCAGGTGGCACCTTCTACGGAAAATTCTGTTGGCTTTCAGGGACGCTTTTGTGGGATTACACAGATTAAGGAGGGCTGCCCACCCGGGTTAAAGACCGCCATAACTGCTGAGAGCGCACCGCGCTCCAAGCGCCGATCGACAGGCTGAATCAACCAGATCATTTCAACGTGAAGGCTTTGTGATCCGGGACGTCGTCTGATGCCTTGATGAAGCCTCACAGGACATGTTCTGGCATGTCCAGCTCATCCACAATTTCTTGGTTACTCACACGACTGAAAACCCACCGACATCCGTCTGAAATCCATCTCAAAGCTGTCCTGTGAAACCAACACGGAGGGTGGTTTGTCCCGCGCCATGAACGGCACGGTGGCGCATCCGTCCGCTTTCTTTCCATGAAAAAAAACTCCTTTAACAGTGGAATGTGCCGAAAAAGTGCTGACGTCCACACCTTCTTCCTTTTTTTGTTGAACTCAGACGACGTCCCTGATCAACAAAGCCTTCACGTTGGATATGATCTGGTTGATTCAGCCTGTCGATCGGCGCTTGGAGCACGGCGTGCTCTCAGCAGCTGTGGGCGGTCTTTAAACCAGCTGGAGCACTCCTTAATCTGTGTAATCCCCATAAAATCATCACTGAAAGCCAACAGAATTTCCGAAAAGGTGTCCACCTGGAGGTCTCTCACAGTTTCTGGAAAAAAATGATGCAGCAAAGCTCCAAATCGTTCAGACATTTATTCGCAATAAAAATCCGACGAGAGGGGTGGACCACTGCTCACACAAAGCCTGCTCACAGGCGAATGACGCAACCGACAGGCGTGAAAAAACTCACGCATGCGCACGAAGGTTCAAGCTTGGCTGATGCAATCACACGTGATTCAAATCCATATGGTTTTTGAAGAAAATAAAAAAGGTCAGATACTTTTTGGACAGACCTCGCATTCAATATTAATTTCAAATGTCCACCAAATCCATAATCTGGATCAGATCTGGTTCAGACTTTGTCAGGTGATACTGAGTGCCAGTCTGCACCTCACATCCAAACATGAGAGTGATTGGGGCACGTTTGATTAAGATATAATGTTAAATATACATTAAATGGGGGTTCCAACGTTCAATTAAAATGGACACAAAATCTGTAATCTGGATCAGCTCCAGATCAAATTTTGATCAAATCTTATGAATTTTCAAATATTCGTTCAACGTTAACGGATGGGGATTTTTTTTCCCATTTTTGCAAGATTTTTCCTGACTTGAAAATTGAATCAGTTCTTCCATTCAGGTTATGAATCCTCTGTATATAAAAAAAAGAAAAAACATAATGACATATGAAAAACTGTGGGTTACAGGTTGCTCGCTCACAAACAAACAAACAAAAACAAACGGGGGTGAAAATAAAATCTCCACCCAGCTTTGCCGGTGGAGGTAATAATTAGACGATCACTTAAAAAAAAAAAAAAAAAAAAGAGGAGTTACTCCAGAAGAGACTGTGTGGGGGAAAGTCAGAGTCATAGAACAGTGGATGCATAGAAACAACTGGCATCCAATTAAATTTATATGACATTCAGGGTCTATACCGGATCATGGTATTATTAAAGCACCAGTATAAAATGTTCAGTATGTGTACCAGTGTCGCTGACTGAACGGTTCCCTAAAAATCTGTCCCCCCCGATGACGCAGTTCACGGATTATCACCTCGTTTCTGCTTCAAACTGCCTCCAGTCATCATCTGTCTCAGCGACAGATATCTGAAGCTTTAGTACAACAATCATTTCCATATAAATTCAGCATTATTTCATAATAAAAGACGGAGGAAGCGATCAGAGTGCCGCGGTTAAATGAGCTGCTAGCTGATGTGTCCACTGCGCATTGGTTATTTCAAAGCATCATGGAATTTCGTTGAGTTTCGGCTTAAAACTGACTTTAGAATGATTTAAGAGGTTTTACCTTTATCATCTGATGGTTAATAATCAATCAACTCAATCAACTTTTTTCTTATATAGCGCCAAATCACAACAAACAGTTGCCCCAAGGCGCTCCATATTGTAAGGCAAGGCCATACAATAATTATGAAAAACCCCAACGGTCAAAACGACCCCCTATGAGCAAGCACCTGGCAACAGTGGGAAGGAAAAACTCCCTTTTAACAGGAAGAAACCTCCAGCAGAACCAGGCTCAGGGAGGGGCAGTCTTCTGCTGAGACTGGTTGGGGCTGAGGGAAAAAAACATGCCGTGAAGGGGGGCAGAGATCGATCACTAATGATTAAATGCAGAGTGATGCATACGGAGCAAAAAGAGAAAGAAACAGTGCATCATGGGAACCCCCCCACAATCTACGTCTAAAGCAGCATAACCAAGGGATGGTCCAGGGTCACCCGATCCAGCCCTAACTATAAGCCTTAGCGAAAAGGAAAGTTTTAAGCCTAATCTTAAAAGTAGAGAGGGTGTCTGTCTCCCTGATCTGAATTGGGAGCTGGTTCCACAGGAGAGGAGCCTGAAAGCTGAAGGCTCTGCCTCCCATTCTACTCTTACAAACCCTAGGAACTACAAGTAAGCCTGTAGTCTGAGAGCGAAGCGCTCTAATGGGGTAATATGGTACTACGAGGTCCCTAAGATAAGATGGGACCTGATTATTCAAAACCTTATAAGTAAGAATAAGAATTTTAAATTCTATTCTAGAATTAACAGGAAGCCAATGAAGAGAGGCCAACACGGGTGAGATATGCTCTCTCCTGCTAGTCCCCGTCAGTACTCTAGCTGCAGCATTCTGAACCAACTGAAGGCTTTTTATGGAGCTTTTAGGACAACCTGATAATAATGAATTACAATAGTCCAGCCTAGAGGAAATAAATGCATGAATTAGTTTTTCAGCATCACTCTGAGACAAGACCTTTCTGATTTTAGAGATATTGCGTAAATGCAAAAAGGCAGTCCTACATATTTGTTTAATATGCGCTTTGAATGACATATCCTGATCAAAAATAACTCCAAGATTTCTCACAGTATTACTAGAGATCAGGGAAATGCCATCCAGAGTAACGATCTGGTTAGACACCATGCTTCTAAGATTTGTGGGGCCAAGTACAATAACTTCAGTTTTATCTGAGTTTAAAAGCAGGAATCCCATTAATCCATTTGATTGTTTTGCATGAACAGACTCCGTCTCAGTCGTGCTGCTGTGGTCCAAAATGACGCATGCGCAGATGCAAAAGGTGGACCAATTTTTAGGGGCGGACCGTTCGGTCTGGGACACCGGTAATCCCCTTCCTTTATTTTTGATGTATCAGAGCTGGATATTGGGAGCCTTGAGTCCACTGTTTCTGCAGCAGCACAGAGTTGGAAAAAACAGTTTGTGTCATTTCTCTTTGTCACACAGTGAGGTGGAGATGCAACGAACAAGAGCAGCACAGCCACAGTGAGTTTTATAAAGATATTTAAGCTTTGTTTTCTGTCAGTCTGTGTGCATCAGCAGCACCAGCGGTGAGTGAAAATATACATTCATTTATTGATTTCTGCAGGTTTTAATAGCTGTATCCTGGGCATCCACTGTGCAAACCGCCACCCAGTCCTCCAAAAATGTGTTCACCAAACACACAAACCAAGATACATAGCCTGTTAGCCTTAGCTAGCCGAGCACCTACGAGATAGGTGGGCGTGTTTAGACTTCATTTGCCTTGCTGGTCTTTGCTGCACTCCACCTGTTTAACCATTTATGGTTGGTCCAGGAATTAGGCAAAAACTACATTTGGACCTGCCCTTTGTGACCCTCAGACTCACTCTTCAGCGTATGTGTGGGTGACCTCACAGAGGGTCTGTCCCACCCATGACCCCAAAGCAACCTCAGGGTTAACCTAAAAATAAGTAAAATTAATAAAAAAAAAATAAAAAAAAACACACTGAAAGCACACAACAGAATACAAAAGTAATCCAACAGCGTGCACATTTACAATTAATCTTATCACTGCTCGTCTTTTTGACTCTCTGTAGGTTTCCTCCCCTTTCGCCTCATTCTGTGACGCTGCAGAGACGACCGTAAACGGACAGAATTCCCCACAGATAACGGCTCTATCTTTGTGTCTCCTGCAAAGCCTCTTAAAAACACGAAAGACTAAAAGGCATCACATCCATCACCCTTTACAGTCCACGTTCCTCTAAATGGGTTTTAAGAATGCATGAAAAGAAATAAAAGCCAACAAAAAAGCACTTTGTCAAGTATCCAAACCAATGCTTTATATCAGGCTGATGAAGAGCAGTGTGTCTAACCCTAACCCAACTGTCTGACCCATTGACTGTGTTCCACTACACCAGAGCGCATGCCAAGGGATTAGCTCCGGACGGTGTCCCGTCTGCACTGTAAGGCCACTGGGGGCCAGCAGTTATTGTCACAGCTGTGTCGACACACACAGATAATTCAGGAAATCACAATCAAGTTTACAGTGCTCGTCAGCTAAAATCCTGACAGGGCCGGAAGGTTTTTTTTGGGGGGGAGGGGGTCCTTTTTTTACCACTTGGGTAAGAAAACCTTAAAGAAAATATGATAAGATTATTCAATTTTACCATGTTTATCCAGACATTTAATGAAGTGTAGAATCATGTTGCTGGTGATCACATGAACACTGCTTCTGTTATTTTGCTGTTCTGCGATGGTGTTGTCGTTGCTGTGAGTTGTGAATGACTGGTTTCTGCTTGTTCTCTGTCCGAGTTCATGCTGAGGATGACAAACTACTGGAATCTGGCATATAGGGGTATGGAATGTGCAAACTGGCGTTACTGAATATTTCAGTCTCTGGTTGCCACAGAGCAATGTTGCCAGATTGGGTGACTTAATTTTATTTTGCAGGCTGAAGGCAGTTTTTGAACAGACTGGAAATCATCAGCAGTATCTGGCAACAGAGATTTACATGATCTCTCACAGGCAGCGTCACCACAGCACAGGGTGGCTCTTAACATGACTGAGGTTAAGAGTCAGTATTTATAAGAGTCAGGCAGGTGGTGATTTATGACCCCTTCAGATTTGTCCCAAATTTTTTTTATGGGTAGATATGTTAGAAACAAACAAAAATCACATTTTTAAAATCCTTGATAGGGTCAGCTTTTTTAGGGGGTCCTGGAAATTTGGGCTAAAAAATGAGCCAAAATGGCAAAAATCACAAAATTTAGGTTTTGAAATGCTCATGTTCCCATGTGCCCTAAGTGAGCCAAATTTATTTTCATTTGTGTTAGTCTATAAGGTAGACATACTGTGTGTGCAAGAGACAAAGTGGAAGGGAAGTAAGAGCAGGAGCATCGGCGGTGGGTACAAGTTGTTGTACCATGGTGAGGACAGGAAGAGAAATGGTGTTGGGGTCATTTTAAAGGAAGAGTATTTTAAAAGTGTGTTGGAGGTTAAGCGAGTGTCTGACAGGGTGATGAGTGTGAAGTTGGAAATTGAAGGGGTGATGATGAATATCATCAGTGCATATGCCCCACAGGTAGGTTGTGAGATGATGGAGAAAGAAGATTTCTGGAGTGTGTTAGATGAGGTGGTGGAGAGTGTGCCCAAGCATGAAAGAGTGGTGATAGGAGCAGACGTCAATGGGCATGTTGGTGAAGGGAACAGAGGTGATGAGGAAGTAATGGGTAGATATGGTATCAAGGATAGGAATGGGGAAGGACAGATGGTAGTTGATCTTGTAAAAAGGAAGGAAATGGCTGTGGTGAATACCTACTTTAAGAAAAGGGAGGAGCACAGGGTAACATATGAGTGGAGGAAGGTGCACACAGGTGGAATACATTCTTTATAGGAGATGCAAGCTAAAAGAAATCACAGACTGTAAGGTGGTAGCAGGAGAGTGTGTCACTAGACAGCATAGGATGGTTGTTTGTAGGATGACTTTAGAGGTAAAGAAGAAGAAGAGAGTGAGAGCTCAACAAGGATCAGATGGTGGAGCTGAAGGAGGAAGACTGTTGTGTGAAATTTATCGAGCAGGTGAGAGAAGCACTAGTTGGAGGGAAGCAATTTTGGACAACTGGAAAAGTACTGCAGATGTGGTGAGGGAGACAGCTAGGGCAGTACTGGGTATGACATCTGGACAGTGGAAGGAAGACAAGGAGACTTGGTGGTGGAATGAAGAGGTCCAGGAAAGCATAAGGAGAAAGAGGTTAGCGAAAACGTTTTGGGATAGTCGGAGAGATGAAGAAAGTAGACAGGAGTACAAGGAGATGCGGCGTAAGGCGAGAAGAGAAGTGGCAAAAGCAAAGGAAAAGGCATACTGCGAGCTGTACAAGAAGTTGAATAGTAAGGAAGGAGAAAAGGACTTGACCGATTGGCCAGACAAAGGGACAGAGCTGGAAAGGATGTGTAGCAGGTTAGGGTGGTAAAAGATGCACATGGTAATGTGCTGACAAGTGAGGAGTGTGTGCTGAGAAGGTGGCGGGAATCTTTTGAAGAGTTGATGAATAAAGAAAATGAGCGAGAGAAAAGGCTGGATGATGTGGTGAGAGTAAATCAGGAAGTAAAAGAGATTAGCAAGGACGAAGTGAGGGCTGCTATGAAGAGGATGAAGAGTGGAAAGGCAGTTGGTCCAGATGACATTCCAATGGAGGCATGGAAATGTCTAGGACAGATGGCAGTAGAGTTTCTAACTAGATTGTTTAATAAGATCTGTGAGCAGCAATATGGTTTCATGCCGAGAAAGAGCACTACAGATGCAATGTTTGCTCTGAGAATACTGTTGGAAAAGTACAGAGAAGGACAGAAAGAGTTACATTGTGTGTTTATGGACTTAGAAAAAGCTTATGATAGGGTGCCAAGAGAAGAGTTGTGGCATTGTATGAGGAAGTCTGGCGTGGCAGAGAAGTACGTTAGGGTAGTGCAGGACATGTACAAGAATAGTGTGACAGCGGTGAGATGCGCAGTCGGAATGACAGACTCATTCAAGGTGGAGGTGGGATTACACCAAGGATCAGCTCTGAGTCCTTTCTTGTTTGCAGTGGTGATGGACAGGTTGACAGATGAGATCAGACAGGAGTCCCCATGGACTATGATGTTTGCAGATGACATTGTGATCTGTAGTGAGAGTAGAGAGCAAGTTGAGTCTAGTCTGGAGAAGTGGAGATATGCTTTGGAGAGAAGGGGAATGAAAGTCAGTAGAAGCAAGACTGAGTACATGTGTGTGAATGAGAGGGAGCCCAGTGGAATAGTGCAGTTACAAGGAGTAGAAGTGGTGAAAGTAGATGAGTTTAAATATTTGGGGTCAACTGTTCAAAGTAATGGAGAGTATGGTAGAGAGGTGAAGAAGAGAGTGCAGGCAGGGTGGAGTGGGTGGAGAAAGGTGGCAGGAGTGATTTGTGACCGAAGAATATCAGCAAGAGTGAAGGGGAAGTTTACAAAACAGTAGTGAGACCAGTAGTGTTGTATGGTTTAGAGACAGTGGCACTAACAAAAAGACAGGAGGCAGAGCTGGAAGTGGCAGAGCTGAAGATGTTGAGATTCTCTTTGGGAGTGACAAGAATGGACAAGATTAGGAATGAACATATCAGAGGGACAGCTCTGGTGGGACGGTTTGGAGACAAAGTCAGAGAGGCTAGATTGAGATGGTTTGGACATGTGCAGAGGAGGGACCCAGGGTATATAGGGAGAAGGATGCTGAGGATGGAGCCACCAGGCAGGAGGAGAAGAGGGAGACCAAAGAGGAGGTTCATGGATGTGCTGAGAGAGGACATGCAGGTGGTTGGTGTGACAGAGGAAGATACAGAGGACAGAGTGAGATGGAAACGATTGATCTGCTGTGGCGACCCCTAACGGGAACAGCCGAAAGACAAAGAAGAAGTTAGTCTATCAGGTATGGACTCTCCAAAAACATGAAAATTCTGTTAGCTGACTGAGGACACAGCCCACAGGTGGCACTGCAATTTGCTATTTTTTGTAATTGTGCACATTTTCACAGGGGTGGTGTGGCCTGCGCCCTTAGTCAGCCAAGGTCTTTTATGTATATGATGATAGATTAGGATCTCTTACTTTGATTTTTATGAAAATTTTGGTGGCTGACTTTTGGCGCACAAATATAGGGGGTGCTTTCTGACACCAAAATGAAAAATTAACACTTTTTCACAAAGTGATTTCTCCATCGGCCCCAAGTCAAAAGTGATTAAATATGGCTCATATTTTCACTCGGTATCTAGTTTCAGTGGTAAAAAGAGTTTTGTGGCTGGTTTGGTATTGCCCCTTTTTGCACAAGTTTTGTTGGACCACTTCACAAAGAGGCCTAATATGGTAAGTCCATACCCCACAGATTAAAACTTCAACCCCTGGCAAAAATTATGGAATCACCGGCCTCTGAGGATGTTCATTCAGTTTTTTAATTTTGTAGAAAAAAAGCAGATCACAGACATGACACAAACTAAAGTCATTTCAAATGGCAACTTTCTGGCTTTGAGAAACACTATAAGAAATCAAGAAAAAAGATTGTGGCAGTCAGTAACGGTTACTTTTTTAGACCAAGCAGAGGAAAAAAATATGGACTCACTCAATTCTGAGGAATAAATTATGGACTCACCCTGTAAATTTTCATCCCCAAAACTAACACCTGCATCAAATCACATCTGCTTGTTAGTCTGCATCTAAAAAGGAGCAATCACACCTTGGAGAGCTGTTGCACCAAGTGGACTGACATGAGTCATGGCTCCAACACGAGAGATGTCAGTTGAAACAAAGGAGAGGATTATCAAACTCTTAAAAGAGGGTAAATCATCACGCAATGTTGCAAAGATGTTGGTTGTTCACAGTCAGCTGTGTCTAAACTCTGGACCAAATACAAACAACATGGGAAGGTTGTTAAAGGCAAACATTACTGGTAGACCAAGGAAGACATCAAAGCGTCAAGACAGAAACTTAAAGCAATATGTCTCAAAAATCGAAATGCACAACAAAACAAATGAGGAACGAATGGGAGGAAACTGGAGTCAATGTCTGTGACCGAACTGTAAGAAACCGCCTAAAGGAAATGGGATTTACATACAGAAAAGCTAAACGAAAGCCATCATTAACACCTAAACAGAAAAAACACAGGTTACAATGGGCTAAAGAAAGCAATCGTGGACTGTGGATGACTGGATTGAAAGTCATATTCAGTGATGAATCTCGAATCTGCATTGGGCAAGGTGATGATGCTGGAACTTTTGTTTGGTGCCGTTCCAATGAGATTTATAAAGATGACTGCCTGAAGACAACATGTAAATTTCCACAGTCATTGATGATATGGGGCTGCATGTCAGGTAAAGGCACTGGGGAGATGGCTGTCATTACATCATCAATAATGCACAAGTTTACGTTGATATTTTGGACACTTTTCTGATGTTTAAGGATGATGAAATCATTTTTCAAGAAAATAATGCATCTTGCCATAAAGCAAAAACTGTGAAAACATTCCTTGCAAAAAGACACATAGGGTCAATTTCATGACATAGGGTTAATGTCAATGAGCAGAGCTGATTTGATGCAGGTGTTAGTTTTGGGGATGGAAATTTACAGGGTGATTCCATAATTTATTCCTCAGAATTGAGTGAGTCCATATTTTTTTTTCTCTGCTTGGTCTAAAAAAGTAACTGTTACTGACTGCCACAATCTTTTTTTCTTGATTTCTTATAGTGTTTCTTAAAGCCAGAAAGTTGCCATTTGAAATGACTTTAGTTTTGTGTCATGTCTGTGATCTGCTTTTTTCTACAAAATTAAACAACAGAATGAACATCCTCCGAGGCCGGTGATTCCAGAATTTTTGCCAGGGGTTGTAATTGAAATAAATTTGGCTCACTCAGGGCGCACAGAAATATGAGCATTCGAATACCTAAATTTTGTGATTTTGCCATTTTGACCCCCAAAAAACAGACCCTGTCAAGGACACAAGGTGTGATTTCTGTTCCTTTCTAACGCATATATCTAGCCATAAAAATTTGGGGGGACACATCTGAAGGGGTCATGAATCGCTATCTAAAAAGAAACCTGCTTGATTCTTATAAAAACTGGCTCTTAAAAAAAAGAGGGGGAAAGGTGAAAAAGAGCAGACACCTCCAGCCTCACAGTCCACCTCTGAAGATTTAGTTGCTACACGTAGATCAACCTCAACAGTGAGGTGGTTTGGATCCGAGAACATGGACGTTTCTCAAAAGACTAGAACATCCAAAGTATGTTGGACAGCTGTTCCTGTTAAGAACAGCTCCACAGTGAACGTGTTTCACCACCTGTGAAACGCTTTGAGACTCAGCTGCCCAAGAAAAGCCTAAATCAGGCCCATGGTGTCTGCACAGCAAACAATGAACAAACTTTATTTGAGCCAAGCAATATTTGCACTGGTAGTTGTTTTTCTATTGTTTCTACTTTAATTCTTAAGTTTTATAGAAATAAATAAGAGTTGTTCTCCTTAAACATTGTATCCTTGGCCTTGCTTGCCTCTACTGGTGGTTGGCTCTCACTGCGGTATTGTATCACTTCCTGTTCCGGAGCACAGCGGTGTTTTTCTGTATCTGTTAGCTGTTTAATCTGCGCAGTTAGATTGATCTAGTTATCTAGATTACGATTTGTTTCCCAGTGTAATCTTTACGTGCCTTAACTAAAGCACTCATTCTGCTGAATCACCTCTAAATTATTTACACATTATTCACTTTGCGTGTTTTTAGGAATCCGCTAGCTTAGCGTAGCTACTAGCTCTTAGCGGATTTAGCATGGCGGCTTCTCCTGTCTCTCCCGCACTTTTCTGCTCTGGGTGTGAAATGTTTAGTTATTCCTCGGCCTCCTTTAGCAGTAATGGTACTTGTAATAAGTGTAGCTTATTCGTAGCTTTGGAGGCCAGGCTGGGCGAATTGGAGACTCGGCTCCGCACCGTGGAAAATTCTACAGCTAGCCAGGCCCCTGTAGTCGGTGCGGACCAAGGTAGCTTAGCCGCCGTTAGTTCCCCCCTGGCAGATCCCGAGCAGCCGGGAAAGCAGGCTGACTGGGTGACTGTGAGGAGGAAGCGTAGCCCTAAACAGAAGCCCCGTGTACACCGCCAACCCGTTCACATTTCTAACCGTTTTTCCCCACTCGACGACACACCCGCCGAGGATCAAACTCTGGTTATTGGCGACTCTGTTTTGAGAAATGTGAAGTTAGCGACACCAGCAACCATAGTCAGTTGTCTTCCGGGGGCCAGAGCAGGCGACATTGAAGGAAATTTGAAACTGCTGGCTAAGGCTAAGCGTAAATTTGGTAAGATTGTAATTCACGTCGGCAGTAATGACACCCGGTTACGCCAATCGGAGGTCACTAAAATTAACATTAAATCGGTGTGTAACTTTGCAAAAACAATGTCGGACTCTGTAGTTTTCTCTGGGCCCCTCCCCAATCAGACCGGGAGTGACATGTTTAGCCGCATGTTCTCCTTGAATTGCTGGCTGTCTGAGTGGTGTCCAAAAAATGAGGTGGGCTTCATAGATAATTGGCAAAGCTTCTGGGGAAAACCTGGTCTTGTTAGGAGAGACGGCATCCATCCCACTTTGGATGGAGCAGCTCTCATTTCTAGAAATCTGGCTAATTTTCTTAAATCCTCCAAACCGTGACTATCCAGGGTTGGGACCAGGAAGCAGAGTTGTAGTCTTACACACCTCTCTGCAGCTTCTCTCCCCCTGCCATCCCCTCATTACCCCATCCCCGTAGAGACGGTGCCTGCTCCCAGACTACCAATAACCAGCAAAAATCTATTTAAGCATAAAAATTCAAAAAGAAAAATAATATAGCACCTTCTACTGCACCACAGACTAAAACAGTTAAATGTGGTCTATTAAACATTAGGTCTCTCTCTTCTAAGTCCCTGTTGGTAAATGATATAATAATTGATCAACATATTGATTTATTCTGCCTTACAGAAACCTGGTTACAGCAGGATGAATATGTTAGTTTAAATGAGTCAACACCCCCGAGTCACACTAACTGTCAGAATGCTCGTAGCACGGGCCGGGGCGGTGGATTAGCAGCAATCTTCCATTCCAGCTTATTAATTAATCAAAAACCCAGACAGAGCTTTAATTCATTTGAAAGCTTGTCTCTTAGTCTTGTCCATCCAAATTGGAAGTCCCAAAAAACTGTTTTATTTGTTATTATCTATCGTCCACCTGGTCGTTACTGTGAGTTTCTCTGTGAATTTTCAGACCTTTTGTCTGACTTAGTGCTTAGCTCAGATAAGATAATTATAGTGGGCGATTTTAACATCCACACAGATGCTGAGAATGACAGCCTCAACACTGCATTTAATCTATTATTAGACTCTATTGGCTTTGCTCAAAAGTAAATGAGTCCACCCACCACTTTAATCATATCTTAGATCTTGTTCTGACTTATGGTATGGAAATAGAAGACTTAACAGTATTCCCTGAAAACTCCCTTCTGTCTGATCATTTTTTAATAACATTTACATTTACTCTGATGGACTACCCAGCAGTAGGGAATAAGTTTCATCACACTAGAAGTCTTTCAGAAAGCGCTGTAACTAGGTTTAAGGATATGATTCCTTCTTTATGTTCTCTAATGCCATATAACAACACAGTGCAGAGTAGCTACCTAAACTCTGTAAGGGAGTTAGAGTATCTCGTCAATAGTTTTACATCCTCATTGAAGACAACTTTGGATGCTGTAGCTCCTCTGAAAAAGAGAGCTTTAAATCAGAAGTGTCTGACTCCATGGTATAACTCTCAAACTCGTAGCTTAAAGCAGATAACCCGTAAGTTGGAGAGGAAATGGCGTCTCACTAATTTAGAAGATCTTCACTTAGCCTGGAAAAAGAGTCTGTTGCTCTATAAAAAAGCCCTCCGTAAAGCTAGGACATCTTTCTACTCATCACTAATTGAAGAAAATAAGAACAACCCCAGGTTTCTTTTCAGCACTGTAGCCAGGCTGACAAAGAGTCAGAGCTCTATTGAGCTGAGTATTCCATTATCTTTAACTAGTAATGAGTTCATGACTTTCTTTTGCTAACAAAATTTTAACTATTAGAGAAAAATTACTCATAACCATCCCAAAGACGTATCGTTATCTTTGGCTGCTTTCAGTGATGCCGGTATTTGGTTACACTCTTTCTCTCCGATTGTTCTGTCTGAGTTATTTTCATTAGTTACTTCATCCAAACCATCAACATGTTTATTAGACCCCATTCCTACCAGGCTGCTCAAGGAAGCCCTACCATTATTTAATGCTTCGATCTTAAATATGATCAATCTATCTTTGTTAGTTGGCTATGTACCACAGGCTTTTAAGGTGGCAGTAATTAAACCATTACTTAAAAAGCCATCACTTGACCCAGCTATCTTAGCTAATTATAGGCCAATCTCCAACCTTCCTTTTCTCTCAAAAATTCTTGAAAGGGTAGTTGTAAAACAGCTAACTGATCATCTGCAGAGGAATGGTCTATTTGAAGAGTTTCAGTCAGGTTTTAGAATTCATCATAGTACAGAAACAGCATTAGCGAAGGTTACAAATGATCTTCTTATGGCCTCGGACAGTGGACTCATCTCTGTGCTTGTTCTGTTAGACCTCAGTGCTGCTTTTGATACTGTTGACCATAAAATTTTATTACAGAGATTAGAGCATGCCATAGGTATTAAAGGCACTGCGCTGCGGTGGTTTGAATCATATTTGTCTAATAGATTACAATTTGTTCATGTAAATGGGGAATCTTCTTCACAGACTAAAGTTAATTATGGAGTTCCACAAGGTTCTGTGCTAGGACCAATTTTATTCACTTTATATATGCTTCCCTTAGGCAGTATTATTAGACGGTATTGCTTAAATTTTCATTGTTACGCAGATGATACCCAGCTTTATCTATCCATGAAGCCAGAGGACACACACCAATTAGCTAAACTGCAGGATTGTCTTACAGACATAAAGACATGGATGACCTCTAATTTCCTGCTTTTAAACTCAGATAAAACTGAAGTTATTGTTCTTGGCCCCACAAATCTTAGAAACATGGTGTCTAACCAGATCCTTACTCTGGATGGCATTACCCTGACCTCTAGTAATACTGTGAGAAATCTTGGAGTCATTTTTGATCAGGATATGTCATTCAAAGCGCATATTAAACAAATATGTAGGACTGCTTTTTTGCATTTACGCAATATCTCTAAAATCAGAAAGGTCTTGTCTCAGAGTGATGCTGAAAAACTAATTCATGCATTTATTTCCTCTAGGCTGGACTATTGTAATTCATTATTATCAGGTTGTCCTAAAAGTTCCCTAAAAAGCCTTCAGTTAATTCAAAATGCTGCAGCTAGAGTGCTGACGGGGACTAGAAGGAGAGAGCATATCTCACCCATATTGGCCTCTCTTCATTGGCTTCCTGTTAATTCTAGAATAGAATTTAAAATTCTTCTTCTTACTTATAAGGTTTTGAATAATCAGGTCCCATCTTATCTTAGGGACCTCGTAGTACCATATCACCCCAATAGAGCGCTTCGCTCTCAGACTGCAGGCTTACTTGTAGTTCCTAGGGTTTGTAAGAGTAGAATGGGAGGCAGAGCCTTCAGCTTTCAGGCTCCTCTCCTGTGGAACCAGCTCCCAATTCAGATCAGGGAGACAGACACCCTCTCTACTTTTAAGATTAGGCTTAAAACTTTCCTTTTTGCTAAAGCTTATAGTTAGGGCTGGATCAGGTGACCCTGAACCATCCCTTAGTTATGCTGCTATAGACGTAGACTGCTGGGGGGTTCCCATGATGCACTGTTTCTTTCTCTTTTTGCTCTGTATGCACCACTCTGCATTTAATCATTAGTGATCGATCTCTGCTCCCCTCCACAGCATGTCTTTTTCCTGGTTCTCTCCCTCAGCCCCAACCAGTCCCAGCAGAAGACTGCCCCTCCCTGAGCCTGGTTCTGCTGGAGGTTTCTTCCTGTTAAAAGGGAGTTTTTCCTTCCCACTGTAGCCAAGTGCTTGCTCACAGGGGGTCGTTTGACCGTTGGGGTTTTACATCATTATTGTATGGCCTTGCCTTACAATATAAAGCGCCTTGGGGCAACTGTTTGTTGTGATTTGGCGCTATATAAAAAAAAAAATTGATTGAAATTGAATTGATCCTTTAATGTTAATTAGTACACAACAATTACCTTATTTTCCAAAGTAACCTTGTTTTTTTTAATACTAGTTTGGGAGATCCTGTGACATACGAGATCTATTAGATAATAAACCGACTTTTTTTTTTTAACTATATGGATTTGAATGACGTGCGATTACACCAATCATGCTTGAACCCTTGTGCGCATGCGTGAGTTTTTTCACGCGTGTCGGTGACGTCATTTCCCTGTGGGCAGGCCTTGAGTGAGATGTGGTCCCACCCTCTCGGCTGAATTCCTTTGTTTCACACGCTGCGCGAGACGGCACGCGTTGCTTTATCAACATTTTTTCTGGACCTGTGAGGAATATCCGAGTGGACACTATTCGAGAAATTAAGCTGGTTTTCGGTGAAAAGTTTAACGGCTGATGAGAGATTATGGGGTGTTTCTGTCGGTGTAAGGACTTCCCACGGAGCAGGACGTCGTGCAGCGCTTCCAGGCGCCGTCGTCGGCCTGTTTCGACCTGAAAACATCCTAATTTAAGGCTTAATTCACCCAGGACGTCGTGAGAGAACAGAGAAGATTCAGAACAGGCCGGCATGAGGACTTTATGCGGACATTCCACTGTTTAAGGACATTTTTTAATGAAAGACATGCGCGCAAATTCGCTGAGTCGTTTCCGTGACGACTCGGCAAATCTGTGTGCGCCGCGACAGGAGAAACACCTCCGTGTTGAAAACCATTTGTAAAATTCAGGCGGCTTTTGATGGCTTTCAACAAGTGAGTAACTGAGAAATTGTTTAACAGCTTGGGCATGTTCCAACTTGCCCGTTAAGGTTTCCAACGGAGGTGTTTTTCTTTTCGCGACCCCCCGCGGTCGGGTCCGGCCCGACATGCGACTCTGCCCGCACGTTCTTTCATTACAAAATGTCCGTTAATAAACTCCTCATGCCGACTTCTTCTGAAAGTTCTCTGACGACTTCCTGGATCAACAGAGCCTGAAATGTGGAAGTTTTCAACTTGAAACGGTGAGACGCTGCCGCCTTGAAGCGCAGATTGCCGTCAGGCGCCGTGGGCCGTCCTTACGGCGACACTACCAGACCAAAATCTCTCATCAACCGTTAAAATTTTTAATGAAAACCAGCTGAATTTATCGAATGGTGTCCACTCAGTTGTGCCTTACAGTTTTGAAAAAATTTTGATCAAACAAAGCAGCAGTCTCTGAGCCATTCCTAAACAATGAAAAAACGACGAGAGGGTGGGCGACTCCTCACTCAAAGACTGCCCACAGGCGAATGACGTAACCGACAGGCGTGAAAAAACTCTTGCATGCCCACGAGGGTTCAAGCATGTCTGATCATGGATTTTTCTGTTCGTTGGCCGTCAGTCTGGTCCTGCAGGGTCTTTCTGTGTGGGATCCTCGGGGAGCTGTGAAGACCTGAGATGTGCTGGTGACTGTTCATACTAAAGCTGTACCACATTGGAAAGCCGGAGTGTATTGAGGACTCTGCAGACAAATTATTTGTTGCAATATTTGTTGAAAAACGTTGTAATAAAGTTCTTTTTAAAATGTTTCTGTCAAAGTCTAAGTTAATAAAATAAATTAATGTTGAAAAGGTTAAAACATTAATATTTGTTGGGCATATACCATTCTTCTTTCATCCAGTGAAGCAGGCAGAGTTTTTTCTGTCATGACAGTTTTTTTTCCAACATATTTGAGTGGGGTAGCATTACAGCATTACAACAATATAACCACCAATTGTCTTGTTTGAACAAGAAATGAATAACGACGGTGTATACGACGGCGTCCGCCCCAGAGGGTTAAACTGTAAAATAAGCCTTAAACTTCCAAATGTGTCAACATCGACTGACACTGCCACTCTGGATTATTTTAATGGAGTTTTTTCCTTTAAATGAGAGCAGATTGAGATGCACAGCATCTCCGCTCTGATCTGTTTTAAGTGCTGAAAGCCGCTGACTTCTGCTTTCAGTAAACTCTGCGTTCAAGTCCGAGATATGAAGAAAATGGGAAATATATTTGACATTTTCTTTATTTGGTTGAAACTGCAAAATAAAACAAACATACGACATTATAAGATTGAAATACGATCAAATTAGTACATTTTTCAGCAACATTTCAGTTAATTTTTTGGGGAAAATCCGTGCCGGCCAGGAGAGAAAATTTTAACTCAAGTGCCGGGCAGAAATTTGCAGTACTGGGCGGTACCACCCGGCGCCACTCACCGTAGCTAGAACACTGCATCAGACTACTGCAAACACTGGACTAACGTGTTTAGTTGCTTAACTGAAACACTTGTGTCATTGCATGCTCAATATTTCTTGGTTTGGTTATTGGAAGTATGGCCAAAGCAGAGGGTCACCCGACTTAATCTAGTCTGCTTGAGGTATTTTCCTGGAATCAACAAAAGGGAGTATTTCCCTATAAAGGTGCTTGCTCAGGGGGTGGATAAAGTTAGACTATACTCTTGTAAAGCCCCTTGGAGTGATGTTGTGATTTGGTGTAGTAAATGTATGTTGACTTGAAGTTATTTCACGTTTGTCTTCCTGATCATGTGAATTTGAATCAGAGTCTGAGACTGGGCCTTATGCTCTCAGTCTCCAACTCAGACACAAATTCAAAGTCAGAATGACCATCTCTTATATATATTTTTTTTAAAAAGCATCAGAACAACACAATCTTATCAAACTGCTGACGGAATGTACTATCCTGATTTGCTGTCCATCTCTATGCTTAGTATGAAAATAAAAAGATAATTCAGGCTCTAGATAAAGGCACTACCCCCTTAGATTGGGAGCCAACATTAACAATAAGCAAGATAGCAAACTTCAACGACAGAGACAGAAGCGGGAAGAAGCAGCAGATCCTATATGTGCGCTGCTTTCCATAAGGTCAGTTATTATTTTTACTACAGTGCAAGTTTGCACAGGATTATGTTGAAATACTACTGACAGAATAGAGGTTTGAAAACATACCGTCTTTTACAGTGGATAGTGAAGATGTTTGAGATTTGGTCTTTACCTGCAATATGTGCCAAAATGAAGACAAATCTGAAAATAAAAAATATCTAAGTACACCATAACTGAATGCTACTCAAAAATCAAAATACGCTTTGCAGTCCACCTTTGGATTGTGAATTTCAAACTATGGAGATTCTCAACAAATGAGAAAATGATAAGCACTGGATTTAACCCAAAACAAACATCTGAAGGACAGGAAGTAACGGGCTGCTTCCCAATAAAGCAGTAATATTGGTTAAACCCATTTGATTTGGTGTTTTGTTTTTTGGTAAGTTAAAAAAAAAAAAACAGAATATTACACTTATTTTAGATTAACAAAATTCAAGCAGACCACCATAAAGCAGGTTCTTTTTTCCAGCTCTGCTTAGCTAGTGTTGCACCACTGAGTTAATGAGGGAAAATGCAAAATGCATTGAAGCCGAGCCTTTGAGGCTAAAACGTGCTTCCTATAATGGCCTCCTGAAGAAAAGGCAGCGCTGTTCAGTGCAACACAAGCAGGTTCAGTTTGAGCATGCCAATCATTACACCACGCTCCCATCATTCATCCAAACACATCTCCATCATCTGTGTACTCAACAAAATCCAAAGGTCCTACACTGAGCAGGTAACACCTCAGGGACCAACTACGGGGCCACTCCCATTTACTGTATATCACAGTAAGGAACCTGGTGGATGTGCACAGATCACAAGAAAACTGCTGTGATGGACTCAAAAGCACAAAACTACTTAACCGAAGAGCCGTTTAGGGAATGTTTCATTACTCAAGTGTTTCTGAGGAACAGTGACGGGAACTCTTTGATACGGCCCATTGTAACAGTTGCTGCCTTTCCCAAAAAATGCTGCAATTCTTCTTCAGAAACTGCAGCTACAAAATACAAGACAATTTCAGCATATTATGCAGAGTACCTCAGCACTTGGTAAATACTTTAACAACAGGAAAGTAGCAAAATGTAAAACGCTGGTGAGCATGTGTGACAGAATAAATGCTTTCCTCTATTTCACAATTTAGCCATCAGTATGGAAAAAAAAAAATCGCATCGGCACGCAAAAACTGTGGAAATCTCAGGTGACAACACTATGTTCATATAATTAATCACAACATTCAGTCATTTTCCGTACCCACTTACTACATGCTGGGGGGGTGAGGCACTGGAGCCTATTTTCATAACAGAAATTTGCAGCATGGAATCAGGTCTGCACATAAAATCGGATGTTTTTTTAATCAGCAGTCTGAATAAGTTCTTAAGCTGCCTCGTCTCAGTCCACCCAGCTGTAAACGGGTACCAGCACTGGCTGTGGAAGTAATCTGCCACCGGCATCGAGTACAGGGGAGCCGCAGACTCTCATCCACTTCATGCTACGGAATTCAGAAATAAGCAGTGGCATCAAAGGGCCAACATGCGGCTTAGTCCTTCACATCGAGAATTGTCAGTCTAATGCAGTGATTCTCAACCGGGGTGCCGTGATCGATCGTCAGGGGTGCCGTGGGCAATTATCAAATATCACCATTATCAGGTGTATGTGCTGTAATAGTGTGGCAGATGGTGTAATGTTCTTTTATTCCAGTAGATGGCAGCAAAGCACGCAGTAGCGCTGAGCCGTGTGCCGACAAGGAGGCGTGATCGCCATTTTAATTCCGGGCAAGTTAGTGATTTGTGTACATAGAAGTTCACTTAGTCTCGTCAAGAAACAGGTGGAATATGCCGGAAAGCTGCGCATGTTGGCAAAGTCACAAACGGAGGAACAAGGGAGACAATATTTCCTTCCATAAGTAAGTAGTTTTGGTTATTGCTGTCACTTTGTCCGTGATATTTGGATGATAAACAGCTGTATGTCTCCTGCCGTACCTGTGTCACCCGATGACACGGATCATTATTTTCACTTATGTCTAGTTGATATTTTCCACTGCTAGACCAATGTCTAGTTAAAATTCTTGTCGTTAGTGACTAAAAATTGTTCGAGAAGACTGCAGAGTTTTTTTGGTTTTTTTTTGCACCTTAAAATAATGAGATTAATGACCCGCGCTGTGCTGCCACACACAGAGATGTGCACACATACACCACTGACTTCATGAATGAAACTCGGTCAATAAAGGATAATTGTGTAAAAATATAATATATATAAATGTATTGTAATGGTTTTAGGAGCCGCGCTGCGTTGAACACAGCAGCAGCTCAGCCGAGCAGCGCAGCTTAACAGCACAGATCCGTGTAACTTTCAACACTAATATTTGAGAATGTGTGTGTGTGTGTCAGAGTAAGTTTAACGCTTTCCTGACATAATTTAATGTAATTTAATTTTACTGGCTCGATATCCAGGACAAAATGGAATTTTAACACGTATTTTGCGAGCATTTTTCTGAGTGTGTTCAGTCGCGAATCTCCATTGAAAATGCATTAACATCCGGGTACTTCGTCAATATTTTGCCCGGTTAGGAGATGTCATGTCGCTGTCCATGAAGGGATGTTTTTGTTTAGTGTGCAGCAATGGGACTGCGCTCTCTAGTTCTTATATACAGCTCCATGACTATAGTATACTATGTTACGTCATATCTGTACCGCATGTCTTGCTAACGTGCTAACGCACCGTGTAGAGACAGTCGAGTTAGTGGTGCGTGACACGTGACACATGACAGTGGTGTGCCGCAGGATTTTATAAATATAAAAAGGGTGCCGCGGCTCAAAAAAGGTTGAAAATCACTGGTCTAATGACGCAGAGCATTCACAAATCGATAAGCTTTGCAAAATTTATTATCCTTGGTGATATATATTACTCTGTACGGATGCGGCCCTGTGGTACAGCGTGGTGCCAGCACTGCAGAAATAGCAGACAGATTGTCTGCAGGGTGTCGGATGTCGACAGGAACCAGTTGCTGGAGCTGCAGCCGGGCGGGGGGGGGGGGGGGGGGGGGGGGGGGCTCTCGCTCTGCAGCAGCTGTGTCTGCTCAGGCCTCACATTCCAGCAGGACAGGCTTCACTCTCATCACCTGTACAAATCTGACGCTGGCAATGCGTTTCACGTCATTAGACTAAAGCCATTCTGTTTAACGTCCGCAGACGTACAGGATACAGAGGAATTAAGATCAAACTCCCTGAGGTCCACTGAAACAGTGACTTGAGGCGCTGTGACTTTAGAAATGTGGATTCTGTCCAGTAAGAAATCCTCCCGGACACAGCAGCTTCTTCACTCCAGTAAGACCGCCATGTACACATGAAGCAGTACTGCCTGACCACAACTAAATAATACATGGAAACACTTACTACACCCTGGCCGGCTGCACCCTCTCACTCACACACACACCTCCACAGAAGTCCTGATGAAAATCGATACAAAACACTAAACTGATATGAAGTGAGGGAAGAGTTTTCCCTGCACTGCTAACTGCATGCGGCTTTGACAGCGTGCATATGGATGAGCAGGTGCATCTGTCCCAGCCAGCTCATGCAGACAATAACTGAAAAACAAACAAATGCTGTCATCTTGTAGCTCACTAAATTAAAGCAGTACATCCTGAGGATGAAGTCATTCTAGTTTTTGGTGAATTCTGATGCAACAGATCAATAACAAAAGCAACTTTTAATATTTTAAAATTTAATATCCCATATCTGTGTCTGCCAGATGCTGGATGGTTCGTGGCTGATGAATGGGCTACATTAAATGAAGAACATGCACGTAGTTTGATGTGCACAATCTCAACTAGCAACCACAGGTAGAAAACTTTCAACCCAGTCCTTTAGATACTCCTCACACTTTTGGCAGTACCCATTTTGTTGTTTGGAGAAGCACCACTACTTGAGATTACTTTGTCTATCGGGTATCAATCAAAAGCATCTGACCAGCATGACTGATCTGTATGTAGCATTCGCACACCGATGTGTCCAGGGAGCTGTGTTGGATTCACACTTGGGCTGACATTATTTTTACATCAATCAACTGCTCATTTTATAAAATTTGTCCATAAATCTAAAGGATTAATTTTCCTCAAAAACAGTGGTTTAAGTTGCAAGTCAGTCAGTAAGTGTTTCAGGACTTAGACACAATCTCACCAGTGTCTGATGGACAGGCCAACATCATGTGACAGAGCTTCTCCTAGAATGTTATTCAATAACTGCATAAGTGCAAATGATATATTCCTTCATTAATTAGTCAAAGTGTATTTGATTTGGTTCTAACTGGTTCAGGAACAATAACTTTAAGATGGATGCAGAGGAACCCAAAACCAGAAGTGTTAAATATTCTGTTTGGAACTAACCAAGTGTGTGTGTGTGTGTGTGTGGTGGGGGGGGGGGAGACCTGGTTTAAAGTCCTGTTTAAAAAAAATGTACAAATAGTTACAAGATAGATATAGTTCAGTTTTATTCACTATGCCAGATGTTCAGTTGGTCAGATGTTTGCATACACCCAGATGAATGCCTCTTTAAACAGCATGGAAGATTCTAGGAGATTCAACAAATTGGTGGAATTACTTTTAAAAGCTTCTTAATGACTAATTGGCATAATTTGTGGTTAACTGGGGCAAGCTGAGGCTGTATTTAAAGAACTACATGAGGAACCAGAGCCTTCTTGTGTTTAGGAGCAGGGGAGGGGCAAAGAAAAAAAAAAATCAGAACAGCATAAATCAAGGTTTGGTGAGCACAAGTTTGGATCTACAAAAGTGCAGTTCCTCCTTTGGAACCATCGTTAAAAGATTAATGGTACTGCAAGCAAATGTACGTCTATACAACAATATAAGAAACGCAGGGACCCAGTCCATCAACCCTTATAATTAAAAAAAAAAAAAAAAAAAACTTTAAAATGGTTAGATTTTACAAGTTGGAGAAAACAAAAAGCCATATCCCATCGCCATTTCAGCAAAATTTCAACACTTTGGGGCAGTGACATTGTGCCATTGCTTAGGGAGAGCCCTGGACTATTGATGTTGTTTAAAAACGCAAAAGTACTTTTTATCCAATTACTCGATTAATCGCCAGAATAATCGATAGAATACTCGATTACTAAAATAATCGATAGCTGCAGCCCTATATTTAAAGACTCTCTCAAAAAAATGGATTCACTTGAATCTTGTGTGGCTATAAGACTTAAAACATGTCCATTTTATGGCCCAAAACATCATGCAGAGCAGTTACATCTCAGCAAAATTCTATTTTTTTATTCTTTATTTAGACAAAAGAGGGGATTCACAAAGACAACGGGGAAAAACTGACTGGTTCTTCTCTCATCCATCTTCATCTCTCTTCTTACAACCACCGTCTTTCCCCAAACACCAAACTGTAACCTTTCAGCTGTTACTGTGCAACATTTGAGGGCTGTGTGATGTGAATCAAATTCAGAAAAATCCAGACATGTGACATGCGTCAAATTATTTTTGAGACTGCGTGCAGCCAATGACAGGGCTTGCTACCTGCCTAATCAATGCGATTAACTAGAGATTTCTCAGGTGCAACTCGCCTCCCTTTTGGTTGACAAAACAAGGGCTTTGGCGTCTTTACAACAGTCTCAAGTTTGTTCCAGAATGGGCCCGTTGGAGTGGCCCGCCGCTAACAATGCACCTGTCTCACTTCCAAGCAGAACAATAAGAGAACAAGGTTAGGATTGATTATCGTAATATAGTTAAGAGAGTTTGGAAACACATCCTCATACTTCAGCAAAACGAGAAGTCAGCACACAGAGTGCTCAATTACAGAGAGGAATAAGTATGCAGCGGAGCTAACGCTGCTCTCACTGAACTTCGGAAGTCGGAACTCAAAATTAAATCATTTAAACCTCCATGCATTCAACACAGGCAGCACGGTGGCTTAGTGGTTAGTACTGTTGCCTCTGAGCAGGAAGGTCACAGGATCGTTTCCACCTGGGGCCTTTCTGTGTGGAGTTTGCGGGTTCCCTCCCACATCCAAAGACATGCAGGTTAGATGGACTGTAAACTTTAAGTTGTTCGTAGGTGTGATTGTGTTTGCATATATGTGGCCCTGTGACAGACTGGCGTCCTATCCAGGGTGAACCCACCTCACACCCTGACTGCTGGGATAGGTTCGCGCCCCCCGTGACCCTTACTTAGAGTAAGCAGTTGAAGATGTGTGTGTTTTCAATGCACAAAATAGCAGTAGGTAAATAAGCATTTTCAGAATCTTGGGTGCGCGGGGGGTGATGGGAAGGCATCGGAACAAACAAATGCATGTGCTTGATGGTGGACGCATAATCCACGTAATATCGCTCACTACTGCAGGCAGTAAATGGCATTTCTCATCAAACGTAAGCAGAATAAATGTTTCCCAGTACTGGCTCAAGCACTGACAGCTGCGCACATGGCTCCGTTTGTCCTGGTAGCCGCTGACCGGAAGCATGCACTGCGCATGTGTACTGATGATGCTGAGCTCCCTTATACGGCTGCCACCAGGTTTGGTGTGAAGCTTTTTACAAATCAAACACTTGTCAAGACGAACTTCATGTAACTGAAGAAACAGAAAAGCAAAAAAAAAAAATGCCTTTCCTGACATACCACGTAGGAATTCTGACCTCAGGTTGTATTTTCTCCTTCTTTTGCTCTCAAAGTGTACAACTTTCATACTTCATGCATAAAACGTAGTCCTCCCCCCCCATACTGTGCGGAGCCACCCCGTGGCTGCGGCCCTGCTCTGTAGGTTCAACAGCTTCACACACACACACACACACACACACACACACACACCTCTTACTATGACTGAAGAAAAGCACTCCGCCGGTAACACACCTGAAGCAGCGCTACCGGTCAAACAGTGTGACAGAATAAGACCCGGAGAGAAAACAAACTCACCTCCAGACGCTCCGCCGCCTCCAGCTCCTCTCTGACGGAGTCACGGCGCCGACAAACGCTCCGAGTCTCCGCTAAATTCCGCTGAGTTTCCCCACAACTCCTCCAAAGTCCAGCAGCTCCTCACCAGCCCGCGTGTTCTCATAAAACCGAAAACCCACCACAGGAGCGCTCACAGACCGAAAACTAAAAACAGGAAACTCTTCTTCTGCCGAATCACCGCGACCGGAGGACACTCAGGAGCGCGCAACGCACGTTCACGACGATGAAGGGCGGGGACAAAACACCGCGCGAGGAGGCTTCTCTCTCTTTCTCTCTATTTTTAAATTAATGTGAAATCCATTCATTTAATGTCCTCTGTAGTGGACAGAACAGTTAAACTGAAAGATACTTACGCACACACACATATGTTATTATTAATTATTATAGTAATTATTAATTAAAATTAATTAATTTAAATGGGAGAATAACTACTTAAATGTGTCATTAATTAATAAAAAATATTTAATGACGTATTTATTTATTTAATTTTGACACTCTTACTCCTCCATAAACACAAGAACCACAAAATAATTAATTAATTAATGAAATAATTATATATGTTTTTGACGATTGCTCCCGGTGTGTAGTGAGCGCCTTGTATGGCAGCACCCTGACATCGGGGGTGAATGTGAGGCATTATTGTAAAGTGCTTTGAGCGTCTGATACAGATGGAAAAGCGCTATATAAATGCAGTCCATTTACCATTTACGATGCAATAATTAAATGCTGAAACAATTATTTATGTATTTAACTCCAATTGAAATTAATTAATGGCACATTTAAGTAATTAATGACACATTTAAGTAATTATTTAATGATGTATTTATTTATTTATTTAAGTTTAGAAGAATTTAAGTTTGGCACTATTGCTCATCCAATTTAAATTGATTAATGACACATTTAATTAATTAATGACACATTTAAGTAATTATTTAATGATGCATTTATTTATTTAAGTTTGGCACTATTACTCCTCCAATTTAAAATAATTAATGACACATTTAAGTAATTATTTAATGACGTATTTATGTATTTAAGTTTGGCACTATTACTCCTCCAATTAAATTAATTAATGACACATTTAATTAATTATATGACACATTTAAGTAATTATTCTCGATTTAAAATAATTAATGACACATTTAAGTAATTATTTAATGATGCATTTATTTATTCAAGTTTGGCACTATTACTCCTCCAATTTAAAATAATTAATGACACATTTAAGTAATTATTTAATGACGTATTTATGTATTTAAGTTTGGCACTATTACTCCTCCAATTAAATTAATTAATGACACATTTAATTAATTAATGACACATTTAAGTAATTATTCTCGATTTAAAATAATTAATGACACATTTAAGTAATTATTTAATTACATATTTATTTAATTAATAACACATTTAATTAAATAATGACACATTTAAGTAATTATTTAATGACATTTAATTTTGGCACTGTTACTTCTCCAATTTAAATTAATTAATGACACATTTAATTCATTAATGACACATTTAAGTAATTATTCTCAAATTTTAATTAATTAATGACCATTTAATTAATTAATACACGTTTAAGTAATTATTTAATGACGTATTTATTTAAATAATAACACATTTAATTAATTAATGACACATTTAAGTAATTATTTAATGACGTATTATTTATTTAATTTTGGCACTATTACTCCTCCAATTTAAATTAATTAATGATACATTTAATTCATTAATGACACATTTAAGTAATTATTCTCAAATTTTAATTAACTAATGACATTTAATTACTTAATGACACATTTAAGTAATTATTTAATTAATGCGCACATGGCTTAATAATTAATGGTTTATTTAATTAAACCATTACTTAAAAAGCCATCACTTGACCCAGCTATCTTAGCTAATTATAGGCCAATCTCCAACCTTCCTTTTCTCTCAAAAATTCTTGAAAGGGTAGTTGTAAAACAGTTAACTGATCATCTGCAGAGGAATGGTCTATTTGAAGAGTTTCAGTCAGGTTTTAGAATTCATCATAGTACAGAAACAGCATTAGTGAAGGTTACAAATGATCTTCTTATGGCCTCGGACAGTGGACTCATCTCTGTGCTTGTTCTGTTGGACCTCAGTGCTGCTTTTGATACTGTTGACCATAAAATTTTATTACAGAGATTAGAGCATGTCATAGGTATTAAAGGCACTGCGCTGCGGTGGTTTGAATCATATTTATCTAATAGATTACAATTTGTTCATGTAAATGGGGAATCTTCTTCACAGACTAAGGTTAATTATGGAGTTCCACAAGGTTCTGTGCTAGGACCAATTTTATTCCCTATATACGTTTCCCTTAGGCAGTATTATTAGACAGCATTGCTTAAATTTTCATTGTTACGCAGATGATACCCAGCTTTATCTATCCATGAAGCCAGAGGACACACACCAATTAGCTAAACTGCAGGATTGTCTTACAGACATAAAGACATGGATGACCTCTAATTTCCTGCTTTTAAACTCAGATAAAACTGAAGTTATTGTACTTGGCCCCACAAATCTTAGAAACACGGTGTCTAACCAGATCCTTACTCTGGATGGCATTTCCCTGACCTCTAGTAATACTGTGAGAAATCTTGGAGTCATTTTTGATCAGGATATGTCATTCAAAGCGTATATTAAACAAATATGTAGGACTGCTTTTTTGCATTTACGCAATATCTCTAAAATCAGAAAGGTCTTGTCTCAGAGTGATGCTGAAAAACTTATTCATGCATTTATTTCCTCTAGGCTGGAAAATTGTAATTCATTATTATCAGGTTGTCCTAAAAGTTCCCTGAAAAGCCTTCAGTTAATTCAAAATGCTGCAGCTAGAGTGCCAACAGGGACTAAAAGGAGAGAGCATATCTCACCCATATTGGCCTCTCTTCATTGGCTTCCTGTTAATTCTAGAATATAATTTAAAATTCTTCTTCTTACTTATAAGGTTTTGAATAATCAGGTCCCATCTTATCTTAGGGCCCTGTCCCACTGGCGTTTAGGAGGATTTGCGGATGGAATGCGCACAAAAGTGGCCCACATCCGCCAAACAACCGCAATAACCGTGTAACATTCCTGTATGAGTCGGCCACCATCCGAACACGTCCGTGATCATCAGCAGAGGCACGCATTTCCGCGGCCAGGATTTTTGAGCGGCTCAAAAATCCTGCTGCGGATGAGATCCGCATCACTGCCTGAACACATATGCAGGACATACACAACCAACGCACTGCATATCCCCTGTCATCCGCTGATATCCGCAACCGACGGGTTGGCGCGGCTTGGTGGCGGACTGGGACAGTGTGCAAAACAGATATGACGCATGCCCAGCACAGCCACATCATGGTCGCAAATGGTATGTCGTGCATGCAGACAGAGTGGGCATGGATGAAGCGAGTGCATCACGGCCGCTGTGCCCCTCATGGGGGCGCCTCCGCAGTCGCCTTCGCTTCTGTTCCCTGTTATATCCGCCTTTCTTCGTCATGTATTCGCTGATCCACCCCGGGACATTTGTCATTTCCGCCCACCTTTGTTGCGGACGCTCAGCTTTTGTCTCCTCATTTCATGCGCAAATCCTCCTAAATGCCAGTGGGACAGGGCCCTTAGGGACCTCGTAGTACCATATCACCCCAATAGAGTGCTTCACTCTCAGACTGCAGGCTTACTTGTAGTTCCTAGGGTTTGTAAGAGTAGAATGGGAGGCAGAGCCTTCAGCTTTCAGGCTCCTCTCCTGTGGAACCAGCTCCCAATTCAGATCAGGGAGACAGACACCCTCTCTACTTTTAAGATTAGGCTTAAAACTTTCCTTTTTGCTAAAGCTTATAGTTAGGGCTGGATCAGGTGACCCTGAACCATCCCTTAGTTATGCTGCTATAGACTTAGACTGCTGGGGGGTTCCCATGATGCACTGAGTGTTTCTTTCTCTTTTTGCTCTGTATGCACCACTCTGCATTTAATCATCAGTGATTGATCTCTGCTCCCCTCCACAGCATGTCTTTTTCCTGGTTCTCTCCCTCAGCCCCAACCAGTCCCAGCAGAAGACTGCCCCTCCCTGAGCCTGGTTCTGCTGGAGGTTTCTTCCTGTTAAAAGGGAGTTTTTCCTTCCCACTGTTGCCAAGTGCTTGCTCACAGGGGGTCGTTTTGACCGTTGGGGTTTTTCCGTAATTATTGTATGGCCTTGTCTTACAATATAAAGCGCCTTGGGGCAACTGTTTGTTGTGATTTGGCGCTATATAAATAAAATTGATTTGATTTGTAAAGTGCTTTGAGCGTCTGATGCAGATGGAAAAGCGCTATATAAATGCAGTCCATTTACCATTTTATACCGTGTGTGTGTATATCTATCTATCTATCTATCTATCTATATATATATATATATATATATATATATACACACACACACACACACTGTATGTAGAATAATTAGGAAAGTTGTTATTCTGACTATTTCTATGGATATTCTCTGAGTCCAAGCTGCATAAACCTGACACTTATTGGATTCAAACATTTTCAGGTGAAATGTGTTTGTGTAATGAGGGAGGGTGTGACCTAAAGTAATTAACACTATATACATTTTGGAAAAATCTATCCAGAATGCATCATCAAAATCTGTTTGTTTTTTTTTTTGTTTGTTTGTTTGTTTTTAATAGCAGCAATATGGCGCCCCTCAGGGTGTGTGCTCTCCCCACTGCTCTTTTCTGTCTACATAAATTATTGCACCTCTATTTGTTTGTTTGCCTACACACTTAATAATGTAAATAAAGTGTTAAATTATTCAGCATTATGTCATCATATGTTATGTATTATGCTGTACTGTGCGTCTAATGGTATGAGTGGGTTAGGGGGTGATGGTGGTGGGCAGGGGGGCCGGGGGGGGGGTGTGGTATTGTCCCTACCAAAGCTGAGACCAAACCTACGCCCTTGACTGTGGAGATGATAGTAGACTTCAGGAGAAATCCGCCACTATCCCCGCCCCCACCCCCACCCTCAACAACACTGTGCCTACTGTGGACACTTTCTGGCTCCTGGGATCCACCATCTCCCAAGATCTGAAGTGGACCTCCCACATGGACACCATCAGGAAAAAGGCACAGTAGAGGATGTACTTCCTCAGACAGCTCAGGAAATTCAACCTGCCACAGGAACTGCTCATCATCTTCTACACATCCATCATCCAGTCTGTCCTCTGCATCTCCATCGGTTTGGTTTCCCTCTGCCTCCAAACATGACAGGCATAGACTTCTATGAACCCTCAGGTCTGCAGAAAGAAAAAAAAAAATCACCGGAGCCAGCCTGCCGTCCATCCAGGATTTATACCGGTTCAGGACCAGGAAGCCAGCTGGTAACATCTCTGCTGATCCCTCACACCCTGGACACACACTGTTTAAACTCGTTCCCTCTGGTCCACACTACAGAGCTCTGTACGTCAGAACAACCAGACACAGGAACAGTTTCTTTCCACAGGCCATCACACTAAAAAAACTCACTCATTCATATACCTCATGTACAATGTCAAACTGTCTGTTTCTCCTTTGCACACATTTTTTTTACTGCACATTAATTTGCAAATTTTTATTTGCACATTTTTTATTGTGAATTATTTAGTGTTTAGTGTATATTTCTGCATGCCTGTAGAGAGAGAGTACACGTCAAACCGGAGTCAAATTCCTTGTATTCTTTGAAGATACTTGACAAATACATCCTATTCTGATTCTGAAATGGTGCTATGTACATGAAATTTACTTACTTTGGCAACGGGGTTATCTGACAGAGTAAAACACCTTCAGTTTCTTCTAAATAAAGCACATCTTATTGCTTACTCCGAGTAGGGAATGAGGTCTTGCCCCAACTGAAGAAGTTCAAGTACCTCGGGGTCTTGTTCACCAGTGAGGGGACAATGGAGCGTGAGATTGGCCAGAGAACCGGTGTCACAGACATCAGTTTCAAGCAGAAACAAGTCGATAGTCTGTGACTCTTTGAAATGACGGAGGTGCAATGAACGCAGCAGCTAGCAGCTTGTGTAGCTGTGGTGATCTGATCACTTTCTCCATCTTTTATGATGAAATAATGCTGAATTTATGTGGAAATGATTGTTGTACAAAAGCTTCATATATCTGTCACTGAGACAGATGATGACTGGAGGCAGTTTGAAACAGAAACAAGGTGATAATCCGTGAACCGCAGCTAATGATGTATGTGCAGTGAAGGCAGGGCAGACTGATTTTTAGGGGGGGACCATTCGGTCAGCGACACCGGCGCAGCAGGGGCGGTATTGAATTCGCTCTGGTGTACTGTTGAGATGAAAAGGGAGAAGAACCAAAAGGTGAAGCTCTCAACCTACTGGTCAGTCTTCATTCCTATTCTCACATATGGTCATGAGGGTTGCGTCACGACTGAAAAAACTAGGTAGCAGATACAAGCGACCAAAATGGGCTTCTTTAGGTGGGTGACTGGTGTCTCTCTTAGAGATAGGGTAAGAAGCTTGGTCAGAAACTTGGTCGGAGTAGAGTCACTGCTCCTTCGTGTTGAAAGGAGCCAGCTGAGGTGGTTCAGGCATCTGGTAAGGATGCACTCTGGGCGCCTCTCTAGGGAGGTGTTCCACGTACATCCATCTGGGAGGAGACTCCGGGGAAGACTCAGGACTAGAGAGATTATATCTCCACACTGGCCTGGGAACGCCTCGCGATTCCCAGTCAGAGGTGACTATTGCGGCCCAGGGAAGGGAAGTCTGGGGTCCCCTACTGGAGCTGTTGCCCCACGACCCGATCCCGAAGAAGCGGCCAGAGATAAGTCAGAGTGAGTAAAGCACATTTCAGTCATTATATCGCAAAATCTGTCTCCATGTTTTTGTGTGTTGTGTGAAATTATCAAAAATAATACAAAACAAGTCTGCACACCATCAAGGTGATGTGGTTTAGTCTTGACTCTTTATTGATATTGTTAAGGGATGGATAATTTGTTGATCCCCAAGTGCCAAATGAACACAGACAAGAAAAGGCAAACAAGCTAGAACTGCCCCTGTGCATAAAAGTACTCCACTAATATCCACGCATCAGGGATGCCCCCTCTCACCTACTCCTTTTGCAATTTATATAGACGCTACCAACAATAGAGAACATAAAGTAGCATTGTGTGCTGATGACATCTTGATGTATATCAGATACCCAGATAAATGCCTCCCCACTCATTTGGACTTCCTTGAGATATTTGGCGCATATTCAGGTTACAAACTCAATATACAAAAGCACAAGTTTTACCATTTAACTACAATCCATCTCCAGAACCTAAACTAAGTGCAAGCACCTGGAAAGTGTGACACCACATCCGCCGCTGCTGTGGGGAAAACACACACACACACCCCAAAGAAAAACACCGCAATTTCTAATATTTAATCCCTCATATTGAGCAGACAATACAAGTATGATCCTTCTGTTCCTCTGTATAGGACCCATAGTCATAAAGTCATGAATTCAAATGAATTAAGCCTTATGGACTCTTATCATATCTGCTGGCACCCCGTGTCCAACCAGCCCTGCGTGTCCAGCGACCGGCGTGTCAAAGGACACAGTGTCATGTGGACCACAGCTGATGTGATGGACATGACAGATCATCAGCTGACTGTACACATGATCAGACGGTCCTTTTCACATGGGACAGCCTGCCGATGTGCACGCTGACTCGGTCACTCCTGCTCGTTGCAAAGGCGATATGTGTTTTTATTTATTTCCACTTGAGGACAGCATGCCCATGCAAGTGTTGTCAGATCAGATCCTTCATAGCACGGTATGTGTTGTCCAGCTGTGACTTGCGAGTCCATAGATCTCAACAGCAGCGGCTGGCATGGACACACCCACCTGTTCGGTGCAAGTCACAGCAGCAAAACGCATATCTTTCATCAATTCATAGCATTCCACAGCAATCCACATGTGCAAGGGCGTAGGTTTGGTCTCAGCTTTGGTAGGGACAATACCACCACCCCCCCGGCCCCCCTGCCCACCACCACCCCCTAACCCACTCATACCATTAGACGTACAAGTACAGCATAATACATAACATATGATGACATAATGCTGAATAATTTAACACTTTATTTACAATATTAAGTGTGTAGGCAAACAAACAAATAGTTTAAATAACAAAATTGCACCCAATATCACGAATCTATTCTATAGGCCTACACCTGAGAAAACAAGACAACAACAAAAAAAAAAATACTTGTGGAGCTAACAAAAAAAAAAAAAGTTTTTGCAACCAAGATGTATAATCTATTCTCTTCATCAATAATGCAGTTGTAGGTATCGGGCAACCTAATTTGCCAAAAAAAAAGAGAGATTTCCAATGATATATGGTGTATTACGGTAAACGTAAGCCTGTGATGTCATAACGCAGAGGAAAAACACGGAAGTTTCACACTAGTGCGCCGCTGATTCTCATTACCGTAAGTTCTCATGTAAGCCCTCACTCTGAAAAATTTCAACACTGACAGCAAGCCAAGAACCCGTGCTCTCCAACAGTGTGCTATATGTTGCATATATTACGGTAAAGTGCGTTCGGTGACTTTTGAAACGAGGGAAAAGTATGAAAAAGAGCGCAAAAGTGACAGAAAAGTACAGACAGCAAACATAAATGTAGTATTTTTGAGGAAAAGGCAGAGTGTTAGTGTCATTTGTGAAGTTGTGTGTGTGGGTGTGGTTTATTTTAAGTGTGGCGCACAGCATTGTTCGCAACCCCTCTCCCTCCCCCCGCCCTTCTTGTTTTTCTGCACCGGAGCAGTGTTGCCAGATATGAAATATGAAACTATCGTACCAAAACCTCAAAATTATCGTATTTTGGGAGAAATTATCGTACACAAACAAAACGCATACAACGTAGCTATTTTAGCGGGGTTTTTTTTTAATTTACAAAGAATTTTATGTCACATTTTTAAACAGTAATTATAGTAATGGGGAAACTATGGCACAAAAAGAACGCAAATGCACAAGCAAATGCACTACCAGACTAGAAACTTTTTTTTTCTATGAAGGGATACAAACGTGTTAATTACCAGACTAGAAAGAGTCGAATTCAACCTCGAGGTCGCTGTCGTCATCCGATGCCGTGGACACTTGTGCAGATTTTGTTGAACACAGAAAAAATGTTGACACCTCCATAAGGAACTTGAACCTTTTTTTATTTTTCTTGTATATCTCTTTGCTCTTGTGTTTTGTTCGTTTGTTATTGCATTTGTTGAAATACAGTTTAGAAAAAAAAAAAGATGTTGGTTGGGGAATCTTCCTGTCCTGCAGAGATTGGATGGAACTCATTACTTTGTATAGAGGCGGCGGGCTTTCAAATGACTGTCCCGGCAGCCCAAAGCCTGCAGCAGCCCTGTGTGTGGTGTGTCTTTGATGCCGCCTGAGTGCAACACCTGCAAAATGATTCTTGGGTGTCAGAGAGAGATGCGTGTTTGGGCAACCAACTGAAATTATCGTACATATTGGGTTTTTTCCCATTATTGATCGTACATCGTACAGTGGGCAAGACTATCGTACAATACGATAATTATCGTACATCTGGCAACACTGCACCGGAGCCACCCATCCTCTGCGCTCCGGGGCCTCCACTTTACAAATTTTTTTTTTTTTTTTTACTTTACAAATGAAGCACTGCCTGCCACGAGATGCGCTTTGTTTACGTCCATGTGAGAAGAACGTGAGCTAATGAAACTGCAACATGGGTAACCCTGTCACTCTGGCACGTCGAAAACACAAAACGTGACGACTAAAATTATAGTATCGAGTTCGCAAAAAAATAGTGAATGATTTTGTTATATAAAAAAAATGCTAAATATCGGTAGGGACTATTTTGCCATCCCAAAATATTGGTTGTGACTTGTCCCTATGGTCCATATGCAAACCTATGCCCCTGCACGTGTGGGCAGGCTCTCATGACATGCTGATCATTGTTTTATTATAATTATTTATTGTTCTTTGTTTTAATTTAACATGTTGTGTTCAACCTGTCAGTGTCAACTGCAAGAGTGAGTCTGAGCTGGACACGCCCCCGTATCTGCAGAGCCAAGCCATCACACATGAATGAGCTCAGGCTGTTGTCCTCATTGTTTGTATTTTTTAATTTACCACTTTTTCATTTAATTGAGCACCTCACTGTCGCTGTCACTCACACTCTCCCCTGACAACGTGCGTGTCATCTGACAGTGTCGGTGAGCCTTCGCTAACATGATCTGAGCAACATGCCCCCTTGGCCTCACGGTCACTCAAAGCTCCATCTTGTGACCACGTCTCGTGGCTGTCCGCTTGATGGCCACAGACGAGCGTTTTTATTTGTAACTCTGTTGCGCGGTCCACAGCGCCTACATGCCAGTCAGCTGTGAGGGCAAGCCTGTCACATGCATCAACTCACGTGGACACGTAGCTGTGCACAGCTGAAATGATCATAATGTCCTATTTTGTGCAATGGGAGGGAATGTGATACAGGACATCCAATCATGGACATGACAGGCTGTCCAGATGTCCACACTGCGCTGGACAGCGATCGCACTGCGCTCTGGCCGCTGTTGGTGCATTTTCCACCTCAGCTGTACCTCCACTGGCAGTGTTACTGGGGGGGGGGGGGGGGAACTGCACACTCGCACACCATTTCATATGTGAGGTGGGGGGGAGATACTGTGTTCATTTTAATTGTTGCTTGTGGGGGGGGGGGCACAGCACACTTGTGGGCACTTAGGAAATGTGGGGCCATTCACACATCCAGCTCGAAAGTGGTCACCTGCTCTCTACTCTCGTGCTGGCAGCGCAAATAACCCCGCCTTTTCTAAGTGGTGTTGGATATTCGTGGGTGGCACCTGAACTCCAGCCGATTGTGGCCAAGAGTGGGTTGAACGTCCACTCGTACAGCATTTGACGACTTTCGCCTGATGTTGTGAAGGCTGCCTCAATGGTGTCATTCAGCCACGTTTCGACATGACTGATGATTTCGTGCAGCTGCTCAGCCACGGCATGATATGTCCGACCTGCATACGAAATGCCATTCAAATGCTTCAAACACGATCAGATGGCAGTGTGAACTCATCTTGCCCGCCATTCGAATGGGTTCCCGGCGCAAGCAGCATGTGAATATAGAGTGCCTGTGCAGTGCCTGAATGAATGTGGTGAGTGCTGTACGAGGCGTCCAAGTGGGGCTCCAATTTCCCACGTGAGCCATTCTGCCTCAATTGTGTTATGTGTGAAGGGGCCCTGACGTGTCCTAATGACCTGTATAAGAAAAAAAATTTAAATCGTAAACATGAAAATCAAAGATATCACTAACTGGTCAACATCCCTTCTGAATTTTAATGCAAGAATCAAGACTGTTAAGATATCAATACTTCCAAGACTGTTTTATCTTTTCTTGTCATTACCAGTTAAAATCCCGACCAGCCAATTTCATGAATGGGACAAACAAATTTCACACTTTATTTTGAACGGTTAAAAAAATGAGGATTAAATATAGTACACTTCTCATTAGTAAAAATGCTGGTGGTATGTCCCTCCCTAATCTTAAGGATTATTACTATGCTATCCAAATCAGAACTGTGATTTCTTGGTGTGACAGCGGATATGAGGCTTGGTGGAAGGAAATGGAAGGAGAGTGTATGGGGATTGATCCCATTACAAGCTGTGATTGGTGAGGACCACCTGAGCCCCATCACATTATTCACCTTACACATGTGGTTTGATATTTTGAAGCAATTAAACTTACAGATCAAGTAAAGAAAAAAAAAAAAACTTTGATGGATTGCATAAAACAGAATTTAAATTTACATTAGACAGTTAACAAGCGACAGTGTTTGTGTTCTAAATCAATAAGACACCAATTAATTTAGTGTTAATCCCAAGTGAATAGACATCCTATAAAACGTCTAAAAATAGATCCTATGTAGGGAAATCCCAGAGTTACCATGTAACAGTATAATGAGTGGGATTTAAGGGACTTACTAAAGGCAGCGGATGAGAATAAATAAGTCCTTTTCATGGCGTTTTGTTTCACCTGATAGGATTGGACTTGTTCAGTGATATAAAAAAATAATCTTAAATAAGCAATTTGGGTTGACGTAAATGGATGAGAACAATTCTCACCACAGCAAAGTGGCCGAAGACGGCTGTGGGACCACGGAAAGTAAGCTCCTGTCATGAAGATGAACAAAAGAAAACATCATAAGTGGTCTTGTGGAGTGACATGTTCATATTAACGCGCCATCCAGCACTGGACGGATCAGACTACAGCCAGACTGCCCTCGTGTCCCTTGCCCCAGTCTCACCCGCCACCCATTGTTGTGTCCCTTGACAATGAGGGCTTACAAACAAACCACTGGCATGAATTCTGTGATTCTTGCATTTCCTCGTTATGATAGAAATATCATATCTTAAATTTATGATATTAGGCACTGTGAATCAATTCAGAATATTATAACTGAAAATGCAGAGTTAAACTGGATAACGGCGGATTAATTATGACATGTAATCTATGTTGACTTTCCAAACTACAGCTGCTTGAAATATTTACTAAATTATTCCAAACGCAGGATTGGATGACAGCAGACCGATTGCAGGACTCAGATTTCAAGTCTGAATTGCTCATAAATATTGTCTGCACCTACGAATAAACTCAAAATACAATAAAACAGGTAGTTTTCTGTAGACGCACATTTACAAACAAGGTTCTTGCATGAGGCCCAGTGAATGCTGCACACATGCCTGTGCATGCAACTGAATAAAGTTATGCAAAAGACATTTGTGCATAACTGTACAACTCCACCCCCCCCCCCCCCCCCTTAAAAAAAGATTAGCATACAATATGGCTAGTGGCTAGCTCCTTTTGGCCTGTTGTCACTCTGGGGTTTAAGCAAAAGCATGCAGGTCTTCAAAGAAGCCAAATTTAACCAAGCCCAGGCATTTAATGAAAAAAAAAAAATATTGACTTCAATGTGGAAACAGATCAAAATTGTGTACAGATGACAGGTTGTGTCCCTGGGACAAGTGGACAATGGGAAAACTGAGCACTGCGTATGAAACCTTTGCACCATAGTTGATCAAAGATTTAAGTACATACTTGGGGGACCGACAGCTGTTCTGCATATCAAAGTACATGCTATGGGAAAGTGAGCACACGGCAGAGATCATTCTGAGCTAGACTCTGGATCAGTCTGTACCACTCAGCCCTCTTCTGTGTGATGTAGGCTGGGGTGATGATTTGCACAGGAAGTCGTGGCGAGCCCTCCACCCTGGCCTTCTCACACAAGGCCTCAGCGATACAAATAACATACATGCCACAGTCATAGCTGTTCTGCTGAGACGGGCAGGGCTCCTCCACAAACAGCACCTTCCTTCCTGCACCCAAGAAAGGCTCCAACTTGTTAGCGATGCGTCGTGCGTGCAATGAGTTGCTTCCATGCTGAGAGTCATAGTGGCAAAATTGAGTGGAGTCCTGATGGAAGACCAAGAGGCTCCAGTGGGAACCCCCAGCAGTCTGATTGGAGTTGTCGTTGACAGCCAGGAAGACCCAGCGCCGGGAAGCTAGATCCAGCGGCTCGAGAAAAATGGCTAACTCGTCTGGACAAGAGGCACACTTGATGAACTGGGTAACCTCAGGGCTGATATAGATTATGGTCTCACCCAGCACTCTGAACCGCTCGGTTCCAAAATATTCAAAGGCAAAGCCAATGACACGGTCGTTGAGCCAGAAAGGCCCATCCAGTAAGGACACATCAGAGCGCCGCAGAAGGCTGTCCTGGTAGCTCAGCACGACAGGGTCCATTCTCCAATCACAGCGTCACTCTGAAACATGATACACACCACACGTGCTACAGTCAATTCATCATCAATTTAGTACAGCCAGTGGTTAGAGTTTCTAACATCTGATGATTTGGTTGTATATATGTTGTGCGGGGGTGGTGGCGTGTCCCAGACATACACATCCACATAGCCACCCAAACACAGCTGACTCTTATGTTCTTATATAAAAGGTTTTGTACTGTGATTATCTTGTTCATGTGTCCTTGTGTTGTTTTACAGACTGCAATTTCAACCAAAGACACACACACACACATATTATATATATATATATATATATATATATATATACAGTGGTCCCTGGTTTATCGCGGGAGTTATGTTCTAAAAATAGCCCGCGATAGGTGAATTCTGCGAAGTAGCAGCGTTATTTTTTTACAATTATTATAGATGTTTTAAGGCTGTAAAACCCCTCACTACACACATTTTCTCACTTTTCTCTCCTGTGTAAACACTCTCAAAGTTCAAACCTTAATAGAACCTGTTTTCAGGCCCAAACATTTGTTTGAGAAATAAAAATACAACGTTTTCCTATAAATAATTATGATGGCTTTTAGAATTAACAAATTTAATTTTAACGATCAACCTACGAGGTTGGACACATAAGAAATTATTAATAGTAACTGACCAGTATTCCTCTGATCGCGCCTTCATCGTGGTGCTGCTCCGCAGCGTGTTTTTCCACCTCGGGGCAGGTGTCTTTTTCCAAGTGATATGGGTAGGTGTTGGCGCTCTTTTTTTCTTCTGAGTGAGAAGATTCTTATAAACAGACACACGCAGAACACAATGCGTGTGCTTTTTTGTTCGCTGCTGGAGCGCTCTGCATCAAAACAGCGAGTGTAGTCTCTGGACCTGTTACCAGATTTTGGCTGCAACTAAGCACAGCAGACAGTTAAAAAAAAAAGAAGCAGCATGCAAAATTGCACTAAAAAAATCCGCGAAACAGCGAGACCGCGAAAGGTGAACCGCGATATAGCGAGGGACCACTGTGTGTGTGTATATATATATATATATATATATATATATATATATATATATATATATATATCTAAGTTTTAATATCACTATTTTCTTACAATACATTCATGTATTTGAACATCTAAGGTTTTGTTTTGTTTTAGGTTGTTCTCCATTGTAAAAGAATAAGAACTGTTAAAAAATAAATAAATCCTGGTTTGATTTTAATCCGCCTTTAAAACCAGTTTGGGAACCTGATCTGGATTTTATCCCCAAAATATTAAATTTTTTCACATAAAAAAATAAATGAAATGGTTGGTAAGGTTAGCCCTTACTAGTGTGAAGTGCCTTGAGGCAACTTTGTTGTGATTTGGTGCTATATAAATAAAAATAAATTGAAATTGAAACCTCCGCCAACACTAGTTTCCAATTTCACAAATTTTTACCTTTGAAAAAAATTTCAAGGTCAAACTCCTGTTAGAAGTGGCTTTTGATAGGATAAAATATAACAATATATAGATCAAAAGGGCTTTTCAATGTTAAGGTCAGCAACCCTTAATTGAAGTAAAGTGGTTGAAGCTGTTAAAATCAAATATCCTCTAAATCCACAATATGGATCGGATGCAGATCAAACTTAGTCTATTCATTGAGAGTGCCAGTTTGCACCTCATTGTCATAAATGAGAGTGACCTAGGCACTCTGGATTGAGATATAATGCAAAATGTACGTATACCCAAAGGGCTTTTCAATATTAAAGTCAAGCGTCCACAAAATCCGCAATCCGGATCAGATCCAGAGCAAACTTTGTCAGGTGATAGTAAGTGCCAGTCTGCACCTCACTTTCAAATATGAGAGTGATTGGGGCGCATTTGATTAAGATATAATGTAAAATATACATTAAATGGGGGTTTCAATGTTAAATTTAAATGGACACAAAATCTGTCATCTGGATCAGATCCGGATCAAACCTTGTCAGTCAATAAAGGATACCATCCTACATAATGCTCTCAAATATGAAATATATTTATATTACAAATTTGATACAAATATGAAAGAACCAAAAAGTCCAATCTTACTTTTATGTCGATAGGAGACAAAAATGTCAAAGATTGTGAGATTGTGGCATTATTTTTAAAGTTCTGACTGTTAACTTGATACGCACAACATGGCACTGCTGTCAGCTGTCCTCCCGATAAGTAAATTAATTAAAAAAAACTAGAGCGTCGTACTCATAGAGTGCAAACCTCAAACAACAGTAGTTTCAAATTCCACAAATTTTTACACTGGAAAAAAGGTCAAAGTCCTGTTACAAGTGACTTTTCATAAGCTAAATTAAATGTCAGGAGGACGTGTTTAGTTCATGCACTTAAATTTAATTTTTTTGTGTAAGTTTTTTGCTTTCATTTTTTCAGTTTCTTAATTCTTTTCCAGATATTTTTCACAGTACATTGGTTTTCTCTGCTGTGCACAATTTGTCACTGCTTTTTGGCACTTGGTTTCTGACTGATAACTGGAAGACAAACAGGCATAAAATTGGAACCTCCATCCAATTTTGGTGGTGTAGGTAAATCCATAACAGAAAAATGAGAGTGACTGAGGCACTTTTGAGTGAGATATAATGCAAAATGTACACCAAATGGGCTTTTCAATATTAATTTCAAATGTCCACAAAATCCACAATCCAGATCAGATCAAGATCAAACTGTGTCGGGTGATAGTGGGTGCCAGTCTGCACCTCACTGTCAAATATGAGAGTGATTGGGGCATGTTTGATTGATACAGTGTAAATATACATTAAATGAGGTTTTCAATGTTAAGTGTAAATGACCACAAAATCTGTAATCTGGATCAGATCTGGATCAAACTTTGTCCGTTGATAAAGGATACCATCCCACATAATACTATCAAATATGAAGGAAAGTCTATCTTTTTTTTGACAGAAATATGACTTTTCGAACATTCATTCAGTGTTAAAGATAGGGATTTTTCCAACCTTCCAAGATTTTTCCTGACTTTGACCTTTGACCTATGTCCTTGAAAACTGAATCAGTTCTTGCCTATCAGGATATGAATCTTCAGCAAAAATTTCATAATCAGGCCCGGATCCAGACCAGTTTGGACCGATGCGGTAAAAAAACAAAAAAATCTTGAATAATCCCGAATAGTGCCGAACGTGTCCCCGCGGTGAACACAGCTTTGGTTTTCATGTCAACCTATAGTCTGTAAATTAGACAGATTTTTCCGAGTTTCAGAGTCATATGGACATACAAATAAAGTCGGATATTCAGGGTTTGGTCTGCAGCGGCTCTGTAATCAACCATTTCTGCAGCACAGCTCCACTTTGAAGCTGTGAAACAATGCTTTGATTCAACAGCTCGTGGCTCTTTGATTCGCTGCTCTTCGGAAGCGGTAAGTCCTCTTCTTAACCCCTCTCAAAGCCATTAAAATATCATGAGTCACTTTTCTGTGTATTAAAGTCACTAACTGGGACTCTTGTTGCATTCAAGAAACGAGAATCGTCCTCCGTTCTGTTCACACAGCTCGAAACACTGCGCGGCTCTCTGTCGAAACAGAGTCCGGTCAGAATTAATAACTTCAAAATAAATTGCCGCTTTAAATAAAATGACACCTCTTTCCAAACGGTGTAATACAGAAAGAAACTACAATCGACTAAAATGTTTTTTTTTCCTCCCAAAATGAGACGCCCTGCGTTCTTTATAAATTACATCCTGAAGTGAAGCACAGCAGCTGTAAGAGCTCAGCTCAGATATATGGAAAGACATTCATGCCAATAATGTCTGAAAGAAAATGCTTTTGACAAAAACTACAGATTTTGTTTATTCCTATTTATGTCCAGATATCAAGGATCTACCATGTAGAGTTTATTATGTCCAAAGTTTAAGGATCCAGCGACCAATATATTTATTTACTTTAAGACTCAATAAAATGTTCAATTTCAATTCAATCGGCTTATAAAGTGCCACATCACAGCAAAATCTAAATATACTAAAACAAATACATCACAACTGTACACATATCACAACTGTGACGTGTACAATTGTGATGTATTTGTTTTAGTATATTTAGTCATGGACATGATGAATATTGTTACCTGCTGGACTGTTCCTAATTTTGATTGGTATCAATGGAAAATATCTTCTGTGAACTGTCTGTATCTCAATATATTATTATTAAGAATATATGCAGTCATATTTTTATTGATTTTATCAACTGCATCTGTCAGATTTTCACTCTGGATCCAGCCCTGATAATGATATATGAAAAATTGTGGGTTACAGGCTATCCACAAACAAACGGACAAAAAAAACAAGTAGGAGCGAAAACATAACCTCCAACTTCATCGGCGGAGGTAATAAACCACATAATTTTATAAAATAAATTAATTCCATAAAATACCAGCGTGGCCGCTGCATCGCTGCCACTTTGGGGAACTCAGCGTCCCGAGCAGCCCCTCTGACTGCACTCCTGGATGTACAGACCTTGGTTTGGTTCAGAACTGCTGCCACACTCAGGTCCAGTTCGGGTTCAGGGTTCATTCTGGGGGTTTGTGGGTTTTTGTTGAGATTCACAAATATAAACATACGTGACGTCACCATCGCCGCAATGCGTTCAGTCAGCAACTACCACCAGCTAACAAGCTCTGTCGTCATGAGTTTAAACAGGCGAAACCCAAACAGCCATTGTCTATAAAATAAAAATCCACACGGTTCTTGAGATAACTCTCACCTGAAACAACAACTTCACAGAAAAAGAATCCAGCGAACCACTGCGACGACCCGGTACCTCATCTCAACAGCGACCGTAAAGCGACACAAACACTGTAAACACTTTACGACAGTGGAGCAGGAGGAGCCAAATAGCGTCTCTGATTGGCTGAATACGCGTGAGGAGTTCAGTTCTGGGTAACGCCCACTGTAACTGGTAATATAAAAATATATACAGTTTATGAAAAATATGTACAGTCTATGGTAAAATATAAATTATACACTTTTGTTGTAAATATAGATGTGGATTTAAAATGGACAGCCACGCATGTAATTAAAAAAAAATCCTTCTAAATGAAAGATTTTCCTGCTGAATGTCCCTTTTTTCAGATTAATTAATGGTCATAAAGTTGTGGGGCCATGCAGTCTGATCTTTGATAATAATAATAATACATTTTATTTGGAGGCTCCTTTCAAGTCCTTGGGTCACCCAAGGTGATCCTGACCACGACCTTGAGCTCAACTTTAAAGGAGGACCATCTGAGGAACAGTTGTGTGCAAGTCTGGAGAGGTGATGGTGTAGTGGTGGGCTTGAGACCAAAGAATGTTTGGTTTAAATCCCATAGAATATAATGCAATGGTAAAATTCCCCCAGCTGTATGAGCATAAAAATAGGAAGCAGAATGTGACCTTTTTACCTCTTAAAATAGGTCAAGGTTAGCCTTCTTTAAACTTGTCCAAGGTTTGTGTCCCAAGAATGTTTCCTGTGAATTTGAAGACCCTGGCAGTAACAGAACTGGACCTGTTATGTGTCGGACGCAGCCCGGAGAACCGACCAGCGTTTGAAGGACCCAGTATAAAATAAGCAGAGCACGGTACAAAGGCTAACAGGGTTTAATAAACATAACAGTGAGGTGAAAAAATACAAACAAATAAGTGCGCGGTCTGGCGTGGTGGATTTGCAGTGTGCTCCCAGCAGCACAAAACGGTCCGGAGCCAGAACCAGTTCGGACCCAAGGACCCCGCTGACACCCCCCAGGTGGCCGCGACAAACCGAGTCTGTGAAAGAAGGAATCATTATGTGAGTCCACACTCTACACACAGAGAGACCACTCAAAGGTGTACAAACAGCAAACACTTCCTGGCTTAATTACTAATCAGCTTCCCAACCTGCAGGCATGGAACATCCAGTTCATAAAACTCCACTGCAGTGGAAGCTGATTTAAACGACCAACATACAGCTCAATATAAAAAGGTGTGAGGGACACCACATTTACTGACTGTATAAATGTTAGTCACAAAATCTAACGTACCTCAGGAAGTGTGCTGACGAGCGTGAAACCTCACCCCCTCCTCTTTCACAGACCGTGCATCAAACCTGGATGTTCTCTGCATCCACTGATGATGAGATGGCTCTTGAGACGACGATCTCACCCGTCTGGTCACAAGGTCGAGTCTCTGGCAAATACACACTGTATACTCCAGTCTTAAATGCCACCATGTTCCAATCCATATAGATGCACCACAGCTGTGAGTCCTGACGAGCCGCAGGTGATCAGGGTGAGGTCCTGATAACCTCAGCAACACAGCCACTCAGTCCCAAATGCGCACCACCTGGAAGGAAAACCAAAAGACAGAAACAAAAGACACACAAAAGCCAGCCAGGCACGCCAGCCACAACATGGACCTATGCTGAGTACGGACAGACGGACGTAAGGCCTTTGCAATACCTGCTGGCCATATTGTGGCCTCAGGTAAAAATCACTGAGGGCCCTTGGACAAGATCCTTAATCCCAAAGTTGCATGTGTGGGTGCATGTGAGGCATCATTGTAAAGCACTTTGAGTTTCTGATTCAGATAGGAAATCAGTGTATAAATGTAGTACATTTACCACTAGATCATTAGTTTTAGAACAAAATATTCTGAACAAACCCTCACATAAGCTAGAGGGAGGTGATGGTCTAGTCGTTAAGCATTGGGCTTGAGACCAGAGGGTCCTTGGTTCAAATCCCAGCCTGACCGGAAAATCATGAAGGGTCCTTGGGCAGGTCCTTAATCCCCTAGTTGTTCCCGGTGTGCAGTGAGTACCTTGTATGGCAGCACCCTGACGTCGTGCATATGAGGCATTATTGTAAAACGCTTTGAATGTCTGATGCAGATGGAAAAGCGGTATATAAATGCAGTCCATTTAAGATACAAAAACTTTATTTTTTTTTAAATCTGGCAATAACAATAAATGTACATAAATAAATCAGATTTTTTTTTCAAGTAAAGCAAAAATACTTATTTTCATTGTGATTCTTGAAATTTCTGCATTGCACATGGACAGGCATGATTATTTGTATCTTCAACTGAACTGTATTTTGTTGGTTTGCAAGTCTAATTAGATGTAGTATTACCAATAATACATAACATACCATATATATTACAACCCGGAACAAAAAAAGATGGTATGCAAACAAATGCAGCGATCTTTACATTTACTGTGACTTTATTTCATTGCAGACATGTTTTGTGTGTTCAGCTTTCTTTCATTTGTGATTATCCAGCTGTGGTTGGATGTTTACATACACTGATCATGGACATGAATGTCACGGCAGGTTTGGGCTTCAGATTATAGATACAGGCTCAAATATAGACATACATTCACTTAAATCTAAAAGTGGTGCTCAAGGTTCTCCAAGTGTTGAATGAAAAGTAATGCCTCCAAGAAGATTACTTATGACTGGATGGGAATATTTTAAAATACAAAAAATTTCCTTAGAATTTGCACTTTAAATACATACGGTACCTTCAATGTTCAGCAAACAACTGAAGGTATTTCTACCAATAAAAAACAAGTTTATTGAAGCTGACTGAAGATCTCCATCTTCTGTTTCCACAAAAAGTTCCTGACTGCTGTCTGGATTTGATTATCAGAGTCCTTGTAATTTCTTTTTAAAGTTCAGAGGGTCTCTGTGAGTTGAGTTAGTTGTTGTCCCATGTTACGAATTCAATATGGACAAGACCATCTGCATCCCAAAAACTGCTGACATAACTGTTCCAGCCAAAGGTTGTGACTTGAATTATTTATTTATTTATTTATTTATTTATTTAGTCTTTTTGTCGATATTCCATAGATGTTTTGTTTGGGTTCATAATAGTGCACCCAAGTTTTATCTGCAGTAACAATATTGTGGAGAAAACTTTCAGTTTCAGCTTTCGTTTCAGGCATGAGCATCCATCAACACATCCATGACCATAAACAGCTGAATTTCCTCAGTGAATTTCCACTGGAGCAACACCTTCTGCTGTCAAGAACTCAACCACAGCTTGTCGCTTAAAATGCAGTGATGAGCTTCATCGACAGGGTTCAGTTCCTGCTACAATAACAAACCAACCCTTTCACAGTGATGATGACTTGCCACTAACTGAGATTATGTGGAGGTCAAGCTACAGAACATATTATAACCTGTTTTGCACCAGTGCTGCCACCTGTTGACAAAACGAGGAAATTGAGGCATGACTTTTCATTCAACTCTTACTTGTAGAATGTCTTAACGTGACAAGGCAGCTCCATCTGCAACTGAGCAGCTCTGTTTAGGATCCATTCTGCTCACATTGAACAGGAAGGGGGCTAGAAAAGGTGACCTAAACCTATAGTCTCCTTCACCTTAACCTGTGTGGATTACCTGGACCAGAGGGTCACCAGCTCTGTGGTAGAAAAACAAAAACACAAGCAATGACATTTGGTACATGGAATGTACAAACCTTGATAGACAACAAAAAGCCGGGCCAACCAGAAAGAAGAACAGGTCTCATCTCTCACGAACTCCAGAAGCTTGACCTTGACATTGTCACTTTGAGTGAAACAAGAGAGGCATTAGAAGGCCAGTTACAGGAGGAACAAGGGAGCTAAACTTTCTTCTGGAAAAGGCTTCATGAGGAGAAACATCAAATCCATGGTGTGGGTTTTGCCATTAAGAACTCTGTCCTTCTAAAACTGACTGAACCCCCAGTGGGTGTCAGTAAAGGACCGATGACACTCCGTCTCCAACTTGCAAGAGAATGTCATGACACCATCATCTGTGCTTATGTCCCAACACTTGACTCAGACCATGAAGAGTGGGAAACGTTCTACTCCAAGCTGGACACCATTCTGTCTGCAATCCCAGCATCTGACAAGATCATTCTCCTCAACGACTTCAATTCCTGGGATGGGAAGGACCACCAGTTGTAGAATAGGACCTTAAACAGAGCGGGCAAGTGCTACATCAATGGCACTCTGTTTCAGCTTGAGCAGAACCCTCAAACTCCCAGGCCTCTGGTAGAGAACCTGAGCTTTAGGAACACACATACCACCACCCCTGGAAGTTAGGCTTAGAGAGGGATATATAGGGAAGGATGGGGAAGTGTGGGATGAGGTACCTCCCTATGCTCCCTCTATAGGGAGGTAATGGTCAAGTAGTTAAAGCAGTGGGCTTGTAACCAGAGGATCCTTGTAGTGCAGCAGATAACTGAAACAATCGTGCAAATGGTGATACAAGCACTAAAGTTGGTACAAATACTCCTTAGACATTGCTCTTTTGAACAAACCGACTGGCTACTTGAATTTTCAATAAGCGGCCAGGTAGGGGTCAATTGAAGAATTACATGGAATGGAATTAAATGGAATAGTTTTGATTGTGTTGAATGTTTGGTCTCCAAAGTAAAGGTCAAACAAGGTCAACGTCCACTGGATTCTTTGACATGTGACATATGTTACCCCGTAACATAACTAAGCATGACACATGGTCCAAACTATTCCTTTTTAAAACCCTATTAACTCAACTAATAATTTGCATCATGTTTTACCAAAATTGGAGCAACTTTAACTTTTGACCCCTGTACAAACTGAAAGTGACCTTTGTCACCATTTTTGCTGTTTTTACCCCATAACTCCAGAACATTCAGTCATAGATAGTCCAAACGATACCTTTTTGGAATCTTTACGATCAGACAAATAATGTGGTGTAGTTTTCAAAATGATTTGAGCATTTTTAATTTTGACCCCTGTGTAATTCTTCAATTGACCCCTACCTGGCCGCCTATTGAAAATTCAAGTGGCCAGTCGGTTTGTTCAAATGAGTAATATCTAAGGAGTATTTGTGCCAATTCTGGTGCTTGTATCACCATTTGCATGATTTTGCTCTAAATATTCTCTTAGCTGCTGCACTATTGGTTCAAATCACCTTCAGACCAGGTGGGAATCACTTGGGGAAGGTCTTTAATCCCATGTCAGGCTTAATACCTTGACATCGGTGTGTGTGTGTCTGAATGGGTAAATAAGAGACATCACTTTAAAGGACTTTGACAATGAACGTGCCATATAAATGTGGTCCATTTAGTTTTCTGATAATCTGATCTGGATAAGTGAAAAAATACTGTACATACAGTAGTGTTCAGAATAATAGTAGTGCTATGTGACTAAAAAGATTAATTCAGGTTTTGAGTATATTTCTTATTGTCAAACTGCTTTTTTAGCAATAGTGTGAATCATTAAACTAGTATTTAGTTGTATAACCACAGTTTTTCATGATATCTTCACATCTGTGTGGCATTAATTTTGTTGGTTTGGAACCAAGATTTTGCTGGTTTACTAGTGTGCTTGGGGTCATCGTCTTGTTGAAACACCCATTTCAAGGGCATGTCCTCTTCAGCATAAGGCAACATGACCTCTTCAAGTATTTTGACATATCCAAACTGATCCATGATACCTGGTATGCGATATATAGGCCCAACACCATAGTAGGAGAAACATGCCCATATCATGATGCTTGCACCACCATGCTTCACTGTCTTCACTGTGAACTGTGGCTTGAATTCAGAGTTTGGGGGTCGTCTCACAAACTGTCTGCGGTCCTTGGACCCAAAAAGAACAATTTTACTCTCATCAGTCCACAAAATATTCCTCCATTTCTCTTTAGGCCAGTTGATGTGATCTTTGGCAAATTGTAACCTCTTCTGCACGTCTTTTATTTAACAGAGGGACTTTGCGGGGGATTCTTGCAAATAAATTAGCTTCACACAGGCGTCTTCTAACTGTCACAGCACTTACAGGTAACTCCAGACTGTCTTTGATCATCCTGGAGCTGATCAATGGGTGAGCCTTTGCCATTCTGGTTATTCTTCTATCCATTTTGATGGTTGTTTTCAGTTTTCTTCCACGCGTCTCTGTTTTCTTTGTCCATTTTAAAGCATTGCAGATGAACAGCCTATAATTTTTTGCACCTGCGTATAAGTTTTCCCCTCTCCAATCAACTTTTTAATCAAACTACGCTGTTCTTCTGAACAATGTCTTGAACGTCCCATTTTCCTCAGGCTTTCAAAGAGAAAAGCAGGTTCAACAGGTGCTGGCTTCATCCTTAAATAGGGGACACCTGATTCACACCTGTTTGTTCCACAAAATTGACAAACTCACTGACTGAATGCCACACTACTATTATTGTGAACACCCCCTTTTCTACTTTTTTTACTAATAGCCCAATTTCATAGCCTTAAGAGTGTGCATATCATGAATGCTTGGTCTTGTTGGATTTGTGAGAATCTACTGGTACCTTGTTTCCCATGTAACAATAAGAAATATACTCAAAACCTGGATTAATCTTTTTAGTCACATAGCACTAGTATTATTCTGAACACTACTGTATATAGTCTCCTGGGGGGCTGGAGCCTATCCCAGCAGTCACAGAGCTCGAGGTGGGGTCCACCCTGGACAGGACCCCAGTCTATCGCAGGGCCATATGTAGACCGACAAACACATCACACACACACACGCACGGCCAATTTAGAGTAATCAATTAACACAATTAAAGTCTCCGGTCCATCTAACCTGAATGTCTTTGGAAGTGGGAGGAAGCCAGAACACCCAGAAGGAACCCACACAAACACGGGGAGAACATGCAAACTCCACACAGAAGGTCCACAGGGGGGAAGCGAACCCATGACCTTGTTGTTGTGAGGCAAAAGTGCTAACCAGTAAGCCACTGTGCTGCCCCTCGCTTATTTTTTATTCTCCTTCATTCCAGTTAAGGATCATGGGATGGCTGGAAGCTATATCTGCAGTCACAAGAAAATGTGGTTTGCATGTTCCCCTGTGACCCTTAATTTATATTCACAGGTATAGCAAATGAATGAATGAATGAATATAGTGATCCTTCTCAAAACCTGCCATGTGGTCTGTCAGTTTCAGTAGATCAAGATCAACCTGATCAACCAGTAGATCAACCTGAGCATGGACAGCCCGCTTAAAATCACACCACAGATTTTCAATAATATTCGTTGTCTTGTAGAAAGCTCCAGCCCCGGTGCAACTTCAACTTTGTCACAGATTAATGAACATTGTTCTCAAGAATCTGCTGATATTGACTGGAATCCATGTGACCCTCAACTTTAACAAGATTCCCAGTACCTGCACTGGCCACACAGCCACACAGTAAAATCACCAATGTAAAACTAACACTGACAGTGTTAAATTAACACTGCCAGTGTACATATGGTCCTACTCTGATCAGAGTATGTGTTGATGTTTGTACATACTCTGGTCAGAGTATGTACCATATGTTCACTGTCAGTGTTAACACTGGTGATTTTACTGTGCACACAGCATGATGGAACCACCTTCAAATTTTACTGTAGGTAGCAAGTGTTTTTCTTGGAATGCTGTGTTCTTTTTCAGCCATACATACCGCCCCTTGTTATGTCCAAATAACTCAATTTTAGTTTCATCACTCCACAGCACCTTATTCCAAAATGAAGCTGGCTTGTCCAAATGTGCTTTAGCATACCTCAAGTGACTGTTTGTAGCGTGTACGCAGAAAAGGCTTCCTCTGCATTACAGCATCATATAACATCTCTTTGTGCAAAGTGCACTGTATAGTTGAACAATGCAGAGGGACACTATCTGCAGCAAGATCATATTGTAGGTCTTTGAAGCAGGTCTGTGGGTTGACTATGACTGTTCTCAACATCCTTCACTTCATCTTATCTAAGATTTTTCTTGGCCTGCCACTTCGGACCTTAACTAGTACTGTGCCTGTGGTCTTCCATTTCCTCACTATGTTCTTCACAGTGGAAACTGACAGCTGAAATCTCTGAGATAGCTTTTTGTATCCTTCCCCTAAACCATGATGTTGAACAATCTTTGTTTTCAGGTCATTTGAGAGTTGTTTAGAGGCTCCCATGTTGCCACTCATTAGAAGAGATGCAATTTGCAAATGGCCACGTTAAGTACCCTTTCTCATAATTGGATTCACCTGTGTAAGGAGGTCAAGGGTCAATGAGCTTTCCAAACCAATTTTGTGTTACAATAATTAGTGCTAAATGTATTCAAATCAATAAAATGACAAGGGTGCCCAAATTTATGCAGCTGCCTAATTTTGTTTAAAGAATTATTGCACACTTTCTGTAAATACTAGAAACTTCATTTCACTTCTCAAATATCAGTGTATTTGTCTGCTATATGATATATTTAACTGAAATTTCTGATCCTGACAATCAATGATTTATAAAGAAAAATCATGAAAATTATCAGGGGTGCCCAAACCTTTACATACAACTGTAAATAATCTATTCTTGTGTGTCTCCACGTCATATCCAGCCATCTCTAGTTCACACTCTGTATAATTTCTTTTGTGGGTTCATGTTGACTGATCTGACAGAGTGGGGCTTCCCAGCTCCCGAGGCGTACTAACATTAATCTGCATATTTAAATAGAGGTTTGGAAAGGGAGGAGCCTGCATGTGCTCTCAATTCCACGTTCCACGTTCAGTGGGATGTAGAAACGGAACATGCTTGGATCCTTGCGTATGCACACTTTGATACATCTGAATATTTTTGTGCTCACACCAGTTTCTGGGTTTTTTAGCGTATGCCATGTTTCAGTAGGAAATCCAAGCAAGTCTTTATACATGAGGCCCCTGGTTCTTTTGTCGGTGAGTAACGGTTTACTGACCTAGAGTTCACGGGTGATGCCCTGATCAGTGGATACCTTGACAGCAGCACCTGAGAAGCTGAGAGTGTCTCTGGAGTGGAGATAGTCCTGGATCAAGACAAAGCTCCATGCAGGCTTTTAATGACTTCCTAGAAAGTGCTGAACTTGTAGAGACATTTATTTACATCTCGGCAATAACATTCATGTCTTGTCTCTAGGTCCTTGGCCTCTGAGTTTGGGAGACACATGGGGAGAGTTTATGGAGTCATGAGGTGTTTGGTGATGATGACGATATCTTTGCAGGAGGACGAAGGTCCAATTCTTTAGCATCTGAAGGGTCACGTCTTTTGATAACCAGTGAACTAAGACGACGACTAAAAGACTGGTCACTTCAGAGGACCCTTGGGTACTGCTTGAATGAATTTGTATCAAACAAATGGTCACTTTGGGAGACTCCAATGAGAACTGTCAGTCACATTTTCAGGGAACTTCAGCTATGACATTTTGGCCATGTGGCACATTTCATTATCAAGCACACAGGTGGCTGAGTGTTGAGGAGTCTAGTGGCTGGAGAAGGCCAATAGGATGCCCACACTTCACCTGGCTGCAGCTGATAGATGGTTACCTGGAGAGGTGGGATGGGCCGGTTGTCTGCCTGGATTATTGTCATCCAGAACCCCAGGTCCTGTAGTGTGATGAATGCTGCGGCACCAGAGCACGCTCCCAGACCTGAGTTAATAATAAAAAATAAGTTTTTAATTTTAGCTGAAGAGGACTTCAGGGCTTGTTTTAGTACAGAAGCACTCTGTGGTTGCACTTAGGCGTCGCTTTTCATCTGGCGTCCTGAGCTCAGCTCTGTCCCACAGGAACCTGGAGGAACCAGTCAGACGAGACATCGAGGACTCATACTGTGCTCATGTAACCACAAAGCTCAGGCATGATGTGCTGTGACGGCACGCAGCGTTTGTCAGACGAAACGCTGGGAAACTTTATTAAGACACATTTGTTTCTGAAAGGCAGCTTCACCATATGCAGTCCATGAACACCGCCTGGATCTTACACATTGATACTTTAGTTGTCTTCCTGTTGGAAATGTGAACTATATACTATAAAGGAACTATAATGCTCCATGTTGGAACTCTGTCCCCCTCGAAGACAAATAAAGGCGTGCTCGTCTCTCAGTGAGCAAACAGTGACCTTTGGTTTGTTCTGATTGTGTCAAGCAACTTCTGCAGTCTAAGGAATGGTCATTTATACCCATTAATTTCTGCAGTAATTACAAAAAAAAAGAGGAAAATGAGAGGAGAAAAGTTTTGAATGGAGCTATTAGAGTGTGATTGCAGTGTGTATTTCCAAGTCACTGCTTTGAAATGAATAACAGGGATGTGCAGAACATTTAAGTATCACTACTGCAATGCATTTTTAAAAGCCACCATGAGAAATCTATGTTTTTGTGGTGTCATATGTTGGACTTTTAGAAAGTATTCTTAACCTCATCCAAAGGTCAAGAATGTATGTAATTATTGTTAGACAGTTCATTCATTCATTCATTTTCTCAACACATTTACCCCAATTGAGGGTCATGGGGGGGCTGGAGCCTATCCCAGCAGTCATAGAGTGAAAGAGAGGGTACTGTTATGTGTCGACGCGAGTTGAGGAGCGGACCTGCGTCAGACAGAACCCAGCGCTAAAAATAACCAGAAAGCGGTTCCAACAACAGAAACAATTTATTTTTCACCTGTGCATAATAATGTGTACAAAACTAAAAGAACGTCCTTCTGGTGGAGTGACTGTTGGCACGCTCTTTAGCGCCCAAAAGGATAGAAGCCCGGCGCTCCTGGACCCACTACCACCAGACAAACACCCCCCAGGTGGACACGACAAACTGACTCTCTGTGAAGCAAAGAAGAGGTGAGGTAAGTCAACAGTTACAACAATATCTTTCAAAAGACACACGCTATCAGCAACACATTCAGGTCTGTATTTTTTAACTTTATGCAAATGAGCAGCTTCTCACAACAAGTGGAGGATCACTTATCCGCACGCCACAGCAGTGAGAAGCAAACTGCACAATTCTCATCACAATTCCAGTATACTGCGTAACAAAACACCAAGTTACTATCAACAATTAGTCGAACACTTAATCACCTTTAATGTGTGCTGACAGCATGTGTCCTCACCCTTCCTTGCTTCACGGGCTCGATGTGTCAAACCCAGGCGCGGTCCTCAGCGTCTCACAAACGGACATCACAAGGTCGAGTTCCCGGCAGTTCTGCTTGAATCACACATGCCTTAAATGCAGAACGCCATCTCATTATCTGCTTCAGCTGAAAGTCTTTAAGGTTGCATGTGAGCACCAGTCACAGGTGCTACACATGATGTTGATGAGGGTGAGGATTCTTCAGCCAGCACCTTCTCCACAGACAAATCAGTTCTCATGCCACCTGAAGAGCAAAGAAAAGAAAAGAACACCAAAACATCCAGCCACACCCCCCAACACACAACAGGTACACCCACCCTGGACAGGAGGCCAGTGTGTCGCAGGGCCACAGACAGACAGACACACATATTCCCAGAGTCACTGGTTCACCCACTTCACCTAAACCAGCTTGTCTTTGAAGGTGGGAGGAAGCCAGAGCACCTAGCAGGAACCCACACCTACATGCAAACTCCACACAGAAAGGACTAGGTGGGAAGCAATACCACAACCTTCTTGGTGTAAGGTTACAGTGTTAACCACTAATCCACCATGCCGCCCTATGTTAGACAGTTATGTATATAAATACCCACCTTGTACCCGGGCGATATCCGAGTGTGAGATTTCAAAGACATTCCACAGTGTAATGGCTTCAGAATAATTCAAGAAAACACTGAACTGATGTGGGTTGCCGCGGAGCCACATCACTTCCGGTGAAGTGGTCAATCCGAAGGTGAGAATTCGTACCTCTGCAACTGGCCGCCTGATGAAAACAAGCTCGGGCTGCATTAACTGTCTATTAAATCAGCTGGATTTGTTTAGTCTCTAACTTGCTTCTAACAGCCAGCTGACAGCTCTCACTGCCTGGAAGAACGGAATTCATACACCAAGGTGAGCTGAAATGAACCATTGTAGATTATATTGACTTTATTGACGAGTCTGATCCCTTTGAAAAGTGGCCAAATTACATGTATTTGTAGATGATGATCTGTAGTTTTGTCATACTCTCACGAGGTTGAGGTTCTCAGGTAACTAACGAAAGTCTCAACGAAGGACTTATTTCCAGAAGGGCCCATGGCACATGTCTCTCACTCCTTCCCAGCACTGTTGTTAAGAGCGCCAGTTGTGAGTATGGCTGCAATGAGGAAGCGAACCCGGCGTCCCAGCACAACGTGCAAGCTGTTACACCACCACCTCCCTATGAGCACCACTAGCTTACCTTATGGCAAGCTAAAAGTGGGCATGTGGTGTAATCCATAGCATTACCACTAGAGGGCAGACTACGTCCATGTATTAGTTGAGGCTCTGTGAAAACTTAAAGCGGCAGGCTCTATTGGTAAAAGAACCCAACGCAACATGGTGTCAGAAGTTGGTGTGCTGTGAGGTGAGGCAAGTCAGCTTTGCAACCGACAAGTGACTATGGAGGACCAAGCACATGCAGCGGCGGCTCCGGCAGTGGGGACAGCGGCAGCAGGAGGCCAAGCAGCCACGCCTACAGGTGCAGTCATGGTGGTGGCTAGCCCAGCAGCAACCTTCACCATCAAACCACCGAAGCCTAACGACTTTACAAAACCCCAAGAGTGGGAAAGTGGATCAGACGTTTTGAGCGTTTTAGACCAGCAAGTAACCTGAACAACTCCTCAGATGAAAACCAAGTTAATACACTGGTTTATTGCATGGGAGATGAGGCCGACGACGTGCTAAGAGGGCTAACGCTAACAGATGTGCAGCGTCAGCAATACGATGCAGTTAAAACAGCGTTTGATAGACATTTTGTCCCGAGGAAGAACGTCATTTATGAACGGGCAAAATTTAACAAGGGAGTGCAACAGCCTTCAGAACCAGTGGACTCGCTCATAACAGCACTTTATCACTGGCAGAAAACTGTGAGTACGGTGAACTTCATGATGACGTCCTGAGAGATAGACTTGTTGTGCGCCTTAAAGATTCTTCGCTGTCAGAACGAATGCAGATCTTACCCCGGAGAAGAACCATGGCTGGCAGACATAAATGTGAGAGGAAATAAAGTGACGTTCAAGTTGGATTCCTGTGCGGACGTTACAGCTGTCTCTGAACAGACATTTGAAAATCTCAAAACATGAGCGGCTGGAAAAAGCACAAAAGCCACTCTATGGACCGGGTGGAACTGCTCTTACCGTGTCGGGATCTACCACTGAGACTATCACGTATGGCGACAGGAGCACTACTGAGAAGATTTATGTTGTCAGGAACCTGCGTGTGACATTGCTGAGTAGAACAGCTTCAGTGAGACTGAAACTAATCGCTCCAGTTGACACTATGGACCAGGACACAGTGAGAAAAGTGTACCCTAAGTTGTGTGATGGACTTGGACTTGTTCAGAAACCATACACAATAAAACTGAAGCCTGATGCAAAGCCTTTTTCACTGAAAGTGCCAAGGCGCGTGCCCCCCCTCCCCCCGCTCTAAAATATGTCCCACACATAACAACATCTAAACAAACATGAATACACAAATAATTGGAGATTACATGAAAATTCAGTAAGGTATATCTTATATATTTTATTCCAATTCTAAGGTGGAACTATGCCAGTATACAATATCCAAATATCTAAAAAGGAAGAGTAAAATAGGAGAGTAGAAAAGAGTAGAGTAGAGCCACTTAGGTGCCTGGTCTTGAGAACCAGGGATGGTAGGTTAAAAAGCTTTTTTATCCCATGGGAACTCTCCCTACACACCCAAGCAGCTCAAGAAAAAGGTATATATAATATAATAAGTAATAAGACATAAGAAGGATAAGACATCACAGGAGAAGATTGTAGTATAGGTAATTAGTATGTAGACTAGTAGTAAAATCAAATATAATTAGTAGTCTAAAACCTCAGTCACAACCCATCTTAGGAGTTTTAATCCTGCAATCACCTGGTTCCTGTAGGTCCTACATCTCGCATAAGATTTATTTATTATCTTTGCAGTCTTACTACGATGGTACAGACATTGTAAGGCCTTTGTACAAGTGGCAAGATGATTGTGCATTTGTCTTGAGATAAACGGGTGGACTTGATGCTACCTGTTGTACAGACATTATACTATCAATCAATCAATTTTTTTATATAGCGCCAAATCACAACAAACAGTTGCCCCAAGGCGCTTTATATTGTAAGGCAAGGCCATACAATAATTATGTAAAACCCCAACGGTCAAAACGACCCCCTGTGAGCAAGCACTTGGCTACAGTGGGAAGGAAAAACTCCCTTTTAACAGGAAGAAACCTCCAGCAGAACCAGGCTCAGGGAGGGGCAGTCTTCTGCTGGGACTGGTTGGGGCTGAGGGAGAGAACCAGGAAAAAGACATGCTGTGGAGGGGAGCAGAGATCGATCACTAATGATTAAATGCAGAGTGGTGCATACAGAGCAAAAAGAGAAAGAAACAGTGCATCATGGGAACCCCCCAGCAGTCTACGTCTATAGCAGCATAACTAAGGGATGGTTCAGCGTCACCTGATCCAGCCCTAACTATAAGCTTTAGCAAAAAGGAAAGTTTTAAGCCTAATCTTAAAAGTAGAGAGGGTGTCTGTCTCCCTGATCTGAATTGGGAGCTGGTTCCACAGGAGAGGAGCCTGAAAGCTGAAGGCTCTGCCTCCCATTCTACTCTTACAAACCCTAGGAACTACAAGTAAGCCTGCAGTCTGAGAGCGAAGCGCTCTATTGGAGTGATATGGTACTACGAGGTCCCTAAGATAAGATGGGACCTGATTATTCAAAACCTTATAAGTAAGAAGAAGAATTTTAAATTCTATTCTAGAATTAACAGGAAGCCAATGAAGAGAGGCCAATATGGGTGAGATATGCTCTCTCCTTCTAGTCCCCGTCAGTACTCTAGCTGCAGCATTTTGAATTAACTGAAGGCTTTTTAGGGAACTTTTAGGACAACCTGATAATAATGAATTACAATAGTCCAGCCTAGAGGAAATAAATGCATGAATTAGTTTTTCAGCATCACTCTGAGACAAGACCTTTCTGATTTTAGAGATATTGCGTAAATGCAAAAAAGCAGTCCTACATATTTGTTTAATATGCGCTTTGAATGACATATCCTGATCAAAAATGACTCCAAGATTTCTCACAGTATTACTAGAGATCAGGGAAATGCCATCCAGAGTAAGGATCTGGTTAGACACCATGTTTCTAAGATTTGTGGGGCCAAGTACAATAACTTCAGTTTTATCTGAGTTTAAAAGCAGGAAATTAGAGGTCATCCATGTCTTTATGTCTGTAAGACAATCCTGCAGTTTAGCTAATTGGTGTGTGTCCTCTGGCTTCATGGATAGATAAAGCTGGGTATCATCTGCGTAACAATGAAAATTTAAGCAATATCGTCTAATAATACTGCCTAAGGGAAGCATGTATAAAGTGAATAAAATTGGTCCTAGCACAGAACCTTGTGGAACTCCATAATTAACTTTAGTCTGTGAAGAAGATTCCCCATTTACATGAACAAATTGTAATCTATTAGACAAATATGATTCAAACCACCGCAGCGCAGTGCCTTTAATACCTATGGCATGCTCTAATCTCTGTAATAAAATTTTATGGTCAACAGTATCAAAAGCAGCACTGAGGTCTAACAGAACAAGCACAGAGATGAGTCCACTGTCCGAGGCCATAAGAAGATCATTTGTAACCTTCACTAATGCTGTTTCTGTACTATGATGAATTCTAAAACCTGACTGAAACTCTTCAAATAGACCATTCCTCTGCAGATGATCAGTTAGCTGTTTTACAACTACCCTTTCAAGAATTTTTGAGAGAAAAGGAAGGTTGGAGATTGGCCTATAATTAGCTAAGATAGCTGGGTCAAGTGATGGCTTTTTAAGTAATGGTTTAATTACTGCCACCTTAAAAGCCTGTGGTACATAGCCAACTAACAAAGATAGATTGATCATATTTAACATCGAAGCATTAAATAATGGTAGGGCTTCCTTGAGCAGCCTGGTAGGAATGGGGTCTAATAAACATGTTGATGGTTTGGATGAAGTAACTAATGAAAATAACTCAGACAGAACAATCGGAGAGAAAGAGTCTAACCAAATACCGGAATCACTGAAAGCAGCCAAAGATAACGATACGTCTTTGGGATGGTTATGAGTAATTTTTTCTCTAATAGTTAAAATTTTGTTAACAAAGAAAGTTATGAAGTCATTACTAGTTAAAGTTAATGGAATACTCAGCTCAATAGAGCTCTGACTCTTTGTCAGCCTGGCTACAGTGCTGAAAAGAAACCTGGGGTTGTTCTTATTTTCTTCAATTAGTGATGAGTAGAAAGATGTCCTAGCTTTACGGAGGGCTTTTTTATAGAGCAACAGACTCTTTTTCCAGGCTAAGTGAAGATCTTCTAAATAAGTGAGACGCCATTTCCTCTCCAACGTACGGGTTATCTGCTTTAAGCTACGAGTTTGTGAGTTATACCACGGAGTCAGGCACTTCTGATTTAAAGCTCTCTTTTTTAGAGGAGCTACAGCATCCAAAGTTGTCTTCAATGAGGATGTAAAACTATTGACGAGATACTCTATCTCACTTACAGAGTTTAGGTAGCTACTCTGCACTGTGTTGGTATATGGCATTAGAGAACATAAAGAAGGAATCATATCCTTAAACCTAGTTACAGCGCTTTCTGAAAGACTTCTAGTGTAATGAAACTTATTCCCCACTGCTGGGTAGTCCATCAGAGTAAATGTAAATGTTATTAAGACATGATCAGACAGAAGGGAGTTTTCAGGGAATACTGTTAAGTCTTCTATTTCCATACCATAAGTCAGAACAAGATCTAAGATATGATTAAAGTGGTGGGTGGACTCATTTACTTTTTGAGCAAAGCCAATAGAGTCTAATAATAGATTAAATGCAGTGTTGAGGCTGTCATTCTCAGCATCTGTGTGGATGTTAAAATCGTCCACTATAATTATCTTATCTGAGCTAAGCACAGTAACGACCAGGTGGACGATAGATAATAACAAATAAAACTGGTTTTTGGGACTTCCAATTTGGATGGACAAGACTAAGAGTCAAGCTTTCAAATGAATTAAAGCTCTGTCTGGGTTTTTGATTAATTAATAAGCTGGAATGGAAGATTGCTGCTAATCCTCCCCCTCGGCCCGTGCTACGAGCATTCTGACAGTTAGTGTGACTCCGGGGTGTTGACTCATTTAAACTAACATATTCATCCTGCTGTAACCAGGTTTCTGTAAGGCAGAATAAATCAATATGTTGATCAATTATTATATCATTTACCAACAGGGACTTAGAAGAGAGAGACCTAATGTTTAATAGACCACATTTAACTGTTTTAGTCTGTGGTGCAGTTGAAGCTGCTATATTATTTTTTCTTTTTGAATTTTTATGCTTAAATAGATTTTTGCTGGTTATTGGTGGTCTGGGAGCAGGCACCGTCTCTACGGGGATGGGGTAATGAGGGGATGGCAGGGGGAGAGAAGCTGCAGAGAGGTGTGTAAGACTACAACTCTGCTTCCTGGTCCCAACCCTGGATAGTCACGGTTTGGAGGATTTAAGAAAATTGGCCAGATTTCTAGAAATGAGAGCTGCTCCATCCAAAGTGGGATGGATGCCGTCTCTCCTAACAAGACCAGACTATGATCTTGAGATTGTAGTAGGACTGTTGTAGGAACTGCCCAATTGCCTTTTATGTCTTACATTTATTGTAGCTATCTCAAGTTGCCTGTACTTACATAGTACAAAGACCATACATGCCTTACAACCTTTGTACTGCTATCCTGCAATAAGACTGACATATTGTCGACGGTATATACGAGGTCTCTTAGATAATAAACCGACCCTTTTATTATTTTTTTTAACTATATGGATTTGAATGACATGCGATTACACCAATCATGCTTGAACCCTCGTGCGCATGCGTGAGTTTTTTCACGCGTGTCGGTGACGTCATTTCCCTGTGGGCAGGCCTTGAGTGAGATGTGGTCCCGCCCTCTCGGCTGAATTCCTTTGTCTCACACGCTGCTCGAGACGGCGCGCATTGCTTTATCAAAATTTTTTCTGGACCTGTGAGGAATATCCGAGTGGACACTATTCGAGAAATTAAGCTGGTTTTCTGTGAAAAGTTTAACAGCTGATGAGAGATTATGGGGTGTTTCTGTCGGTGTAAGGACTTCCCACGGAGCGGGACGTCCTGCAGCGCTTCCAGGCGCTGTCGTTGGCCTGTTTCGAGCTGAAAACATCCTAATTTAAGGCTTAATTCACCCAGGACATCGTGAGAGAACAGAGAAGATTCAGAAGAGGCCGGCATGAGGAATTTATGCGGACATCCCACTGTTTAAGGACATTTTTTTAATGAAAGACGTACGCGCAAATTCGCTGAGTCGTTTCCGTGACGACTCGGCGAATCTGTGTGCGCCGCGACAGGAAAAACACCTCCGTGTTGAAAACCATTTGTAGAATTCAGGCGGCTTTTAATGGCTTTCAACAAGTGAGTAACTGAGAAATTGTTTAACAGCTTGGGCATGTTCCAACTTGCCCGTTAAGATTTCCAACGGAGGTGTTTTTCCTGTCGCGACCCCCCGCGGTCGGGTCCGGCCCGACATGCGACTCTGCCCGCACGTTCTTTCATTACAAAATGACCGTTAACAATGGAATGTCCGAATAAACTCCTCATGCCGACTTCTTCTGAAAGTTCTCTGTTCTCTGACGACTTACTGCGTCAACAGAGCCTGAAATGTGGAAGTTTTCAACTTGAAACGGCGAGACGCTGCCGCCTCGAAGCGCAGATCGCCATCAGGCGCCGTGGGACCGTCCTTAAAGCGACACTACCAGACCAAAATCTCTCATCAGCCGTTAAAATGTTTTACCGAAAACCAGCTGAATTTATTGAATGGTGTCCACTCAGTTGTGCCTTACAGTTTTGAAAAAATTTTATCAAACAAAGCAACAGTCTCTGAGCCATTCCTAAACAATGAAAAACATCGACGAGAGGGTGGGCGACTCCTCACTCAAAGACTGCCCACAGGCGAATGACGTAACCGACAGGCGTGAAAAAACTCTCGCATGCCCACGAGGGTTCAAGCATGTCTGATGTAATCACACGTGATTCAAATCCATATGGTTTTTGAAAAAAATAATAAGGTCGGATACTTTTCTAATAGACCTCGTATATATATATGGGAATAACATCAGATAAAAACATCAACACAAGCCTAGTTGTCATCATCAGAGGTGTCAAGTAACGAAGTACAAATACTTCGTTACTGTACTTAAGTACACTTTTTAGGTATCTATACTTTACTCCATTACTTATTTTTCTGCCTACTTCTGACTTCTACTCATTACATTTTCACACAAGTATCTGTACTTTCTATTCCTTACATTTTTAAAACAAACAGCCTCGTTACTCTTGCCTTCAGTTTAATGTTTTATATATATATATTTCACGTCATGTGCGCCTGTAATCAACTTTTCTGCAGCACGGCTTTGCTTTGAACCGTGAACCAATCCAGGCAGTGGTTCGCGACTGAAGCAATGCTTCGACCATTGCTTCGTTTATTCTTTCTTTCGCTTAATTTTCCCCCGCTAAAACCCTAAAGAGCATACTTCTGTGAGTATTATTTATCTTTTCTATGTTAAACCGACCTGTTATGGTCTTCTGAAACAGTTGATAGATGTATTTTATAACTTAAAAACGGGAGCGACGCTAACCCGTTAGCATGTCTATGGCATTTTCAATGTTAAAAGTTAGCATTAGCAGCTGTCATCACGTTCGGGTGCATTTGTTTTCAAATTGTAATATTTCTTAAATTTATTTTTGTTTATATATTAATAATCTAATGATTATTAGATATAATTTTAGAGAAAGAGGCAAAAAGAACCTGAATAGAAAAACAAAATATAAACGCAACTAACAATGAACATACATATATAAATACATACATAAATAAGTGTTTCCTGTGAACACCTAGTGACTATTACACCTCCACTTCATCCCTGTCTTATTTAATGACAATTTGTTTTGGTCAAACCATATTTTCAATGTATTAATTTCTTCAGTTATTTCCTCCAGAACTATCTGCCAAACTAGAAAACTGCTGCGTCCTAGTAAGAGCAGAATACTACTGGAATGAATTTCTTCACTAAATGGATGCTGCACTCAGTGCAGTTTATTGTCTGGAATAGTCCCAGATTGCATTTCAGAGCTTCTAGAATTGAAACATTTTCGTGCAGGTGGTGTTGGGGGGTAATTTTGGGTCTTGGGCCACATGTAGAAGGAATCAGTTTTTAAATTAAGCTTTCAATTCATATAGTGGCATCTACCTTTTTTTTTTAAAGGTTACTTTATACTTTTATACTTTAAGTAGGTTTTGGAGCACATACTTTTTCACTTTTACTTGAGTAAAGAAGTCAAGTTGATACTTCAACTTTTACCAGAGTGTTTTTAAACTGCAGTATCTATACTTCTACTTAAGTAACAAATGTGTGTACTTTGGACACCACTGGTCATCATCATCTTCATTGGCAACTATAGTTGCTGACAGTGGATCAAGCAGCCAACCCTTTATACCTGGATCATTCTCACATGATGCTCTTATGCCTCTTACAATCATTGTAGGAGGATCATACTAGCAGTACAGTTATTGTACAATGATCCTACTAGTAATGGGGATTCATTTTTAGGGTTTAATTGTACATACGTCTTACAATGGTCTTACATCTCCTACAATGGTCCTACAATGATTGTACCATGATCTTGCAATAAATTTAATCTTTACAGCTCTTAGAAAATGTTGACCATGATCAACAGTGGCCCTAAGATGATAAGACGACTCTAGGACCACTCTAGGAACAAAATTATCCTGGGATGATTGCACAATCATTGTTGTGAAAGTGTAGGTACACAGACCCACAACAGGGGGCGCAAATGAACGGACAATGGAGGAAGTCAAATCACAAAGCTTTACTGTTGTGAACACGCACAACAAACACAACAGATTACAATTATAGCAGTAAGCCGAATTCCAATGGTGTCGTGTGGGCAGGCTCGACGATAGGAGACGTCTGTCCGAGTCGAACCGGAACCATCCGATTTCCTCTGCCACCGAACCCCGGGAATACTGGAGCCGCCAAGTCCCGAACTCCCAGGTGGCCACTGCCTCCGCTCGTCGGATCCGGTACTGCTGGCAAGGAACAGAAACAGTCAGGTGTGGGTGCGGCCGCACCCAGCAACACACAGGGTGGAAACACCACCTCCACCTCTACTCAAAAACAGCACTGTAGGATTGGAATGTGAGTACTTATCCAACCACGTCCAATACGGTCTTCAGCTGACCTAAGCACAAGCAACAAAGTATTACTTCTCTGAATAACACAACTGGCTGAGTTCGTTACCTCCTTAGTAGAGCGATATCTCGGCAATGAGGTGGAGATGCCGTCCTGCTGATATACCTCCCTGGTGATTGATATCAGCTGTCTCAGGTGATGGGTGACAGCTGTCACCCTGGCTACTCCTGTGAGGCGGCAGCGCCCTCCGATGTCTGGAGCCCGCACTCCAGGCAGGGCGCCCTCTGGTGGTGGGCCAGCAGTACCTCCTCTTCAGCGGCCCACACAACAGGACCCCCCCCTCAACGGGCGCCTCCTGGCGCTCGACCAGGCTTGTCCGGGTGGCGGCGGTAGAAGTCGGCCAGGAGGGCCGGGTCCAGGATGAAGCTCTTCTTCACCCAGGAGCGTTCTTCGGGACCGTACCCTTCCCAGTCCACCAGATATTGAAAACCCCGGCCCATCCGTCGGACGTCCAGTAGCCGGCGCACAGTCCAAGCCGGCGCACAGTCCAAGCCGGCTCGCCGTCGATGATCCGGGCAGGAGGTGGTGCCGGACCCGGAGCGCAGAGGGGTGAGGTGTGATGTGGTTTGATTCTCGAGACATGGAACACTGGATGAATCCGCAGTGAGGCCGGGAGCTTAAGCCTCACTGCGGCGGGATTGATGACCTTGAGGATCTTAAACGGTCCTATGTACCGGTCCTGTAGTTTCGGGGAGGCCACTTGCAGTGGAATGTCCTTGGTGGACAACCACACTTCCTGCCCAGGACGATACGTAGGAGCCGGGGTCCGCCGCCGGTCTGCATGGGTCTTCGCCCTCATCCGGGCCCTCAACAAAGCAGAACGGGCGGCACGCCACACCCGACGGCACTTCCGCAGGTGGGCCTGGACCGAGGGCACACCGACCTCTCCCTCAACCACCGGAAACAATGGGGGCTGATACCCCAAACACACCTCAAAAGGGGAGAGGCCGGTGGCTGATGACACTTGACTGTTGTGGGCGTACTCGATCCAGGCCAGATGAGTACTCCAGGCCACCGGGTGCGCGGCTGTCACACAACGTAGCGTCTGCTCCATCTCTTGATTGGCCCGTTCTGCTTGCCCGTTGGTTTGGGGGTGATACCCGGGCGAGAGACTGACCGTGGCCCCCAGTTCCCGGCAAAAGCTCCTCCAGACGTGCGAGGAGAACTGGGGACCGCGATCGGAGACAATGTCTGATGGTATCCCATGCAGCCGGACGACGTGGTGGACCAGGAGGTCCGCTGTCTCCTGGTCCGTTGGGAGCTTCGGGAGGGCCACGAAGTGGGCCGCCTTGGAGAATCGGTCCACTATCGTGAGGATGACGGTGTTTCCCTGGGACGGCGGGAGGCCCGTGACAAAATCCAGGCCGATGTGGGACCAGGGGCGATGAGGTACGGGCAGCGGCTGTAGCAAACCCGAGGACTTTGCCCCTGGCGCAGGTGGTACAGGCCTGGATATAATCCCGGACGTCGGTCTCCAGGGACACCCACCAGAAACGCTGCCGGACGACTGCCACGGTTCTTCGCACCCCAGGATGACAGGAGAGCTTAGAACCGTGACAGAAGTCCAGGACCGCAGCCCTTGCCTCTGGTGGGACGTAGAGTCTGTTCTTCGGCCCGGTTCCGGGGTCCGGGTTTCGTGCCAGGGCCTCCCGGACGGTCTTCTCCACGTCCCAGGTGAGGGTGGCCACGATAGTGGACTCCGGGATGATGGGATCCGGGGGATCCGACGACTCCGTTCTGACTTCGTCTTCATGTACCCGGGACAAAGCATCCGATCTTTGATTTTGGTCCCGGGACAGTAGGTGATCCGGAAGTCAAAACGGCCGAAGAACAGTGACCAGCGGGCTTGCCTGGGATTCAGCCGCTTGGCGGTCCTGATATACTCCAGGTTCCGGTGGTCAGTGAAGACCGTAAATGGCACGGACGTTCCCTCCAACAGATGTCTCCACTCCTCAAGAGCCTCTTTCACCGCAAGGAGTTCTCGATTGCCGACGTCATAGTTCCGTTCGGCCGGGGTCAACCTGCGGGAAAAATAGGCACACGGGTGAAGAACCTTATCGGTCTTCCCGCTCTGGGACAGCACGGCTCCTATCCCTGAGTCCGAGGCGTCCACTTCAACCACTAACTGGCGACTAGGATCGGGCTGCACCAGAACGGGTGCAGACGAGAAGCGCCGTTTCAACTCCTTGAACGCGGCATCGCAACGATCTGACCAGGTGCAGGGAACTTTTGGCGAGGTTAGGGCTGTCAGGGGGCTAACTACCTGACTGTAGCCCTTAATGAACCTCCTGTAGAAATTAGCAAAGCCGAGGAACTGTTGCAGCTTCCTACGGCTTGTGGGTTGGGGCCAGTCTCTCACCGCCACAACCTTGGCCGGATCAGGAGCGACGGAGTTGGAGGAGATGATGAACCCCAGGAAGGACAAAGAAGTGAGGTGGAACTCACACTTCTCGCCCTTCACAAACAGTCGGTTCTCCAACAACCGCTGCAGGACCTGACGTACATGCTTCACATGGGTCTCAGGGTCCGGAGAAAAGATGAGTATATCGTCCAGGTATACGAAGACGAACCGGTGCAGGAAATCCCGCAAGACATCATTAACCAACGCTTGGAAAGTCGCGGGAGCATTTGTGAGACCGAACGGCATGACCAGGTACTCAAAGTGACCCAAGGGGGTGTTAAATGCCGTCTTCCACTCGTCTCCCTTCCAGATCCGAACCAGGTGATAAGCATTCCTAAGATCAAGCTTGGTGAATACCTTAGCTCCATGCAGGGGCGTGAACACCGAATCCAATAGGGGCAACGGGTATCGGTTGCGAACCGTGATTTCGTTCAGTCCCCTATAATCAATGCATGGACGAAGTCCGCCGTCTTTTTTACCCACAAAAAAGAAACCTGCACCCATCGGGGAGGTGGAATTCCGGATCAACCCGGCGGCTAACGAGTCCCGGATGTAGGTCTCCATTGATTCGCGCTCAGGCCGTGAGAGGTTGTACAGCCTGCTGGACGGGAACTCACTGCCCGGAACCAAATCAATGGCACAATCATAAGGACGGTGGGGGGGAAGGGTGAGCGCCAGATCCTTGCTGAACACGTTGACAAGGTCGTGGTACTCCACCGGCACCATCCCCAGATTGGGCGGGACTCTGACCTCCTCCTTAGCCTGGGAGCCGGGAGGAACCGAGGAACCTAAACACACCCGATGGCAGGTCTCGCTCCACTGAACCACTACCCGGACGGCCAATCGATCCGGGGATTGTGTTTCAACATCCAGGGAAACCCCAAAATCACTCGGGAGGTAGCAGGAGTCACAAAAAACTCGATCTCCTCCCGGTGATTTCCGGACACCACCAGAGTTACAGGTGGTGTCTTATGCGTGATTGGAGGGAGTAGGGAGCCATCTAGTGCTCGCACCTGCACAGGCGAGGTAAGCGCCGCCAGAGGGAGCCCTATCTCCCTGGCCCATCTGCTGTCCAACAGATTCCCTTCAGAGCCCGTGTCCACCAGTGCTGGGGCTTTCAGGGTTGATTCCTCATAAAGGATCGTAACTGGGAGTCGTGTGGCAATGTGGGTGTGTCCCACGTGAATGTCTCGGCCCACCCTTAGCCCAGTCTCTAGGGGCGGCCGTTGGTGTTTAACCGCTCGGGGCAGTCTCTCACTTGGTGCTCTGTCGAGCCACAATTAAAACATACTCCGCGGGCCTGCCTCCTCTGTGTATCTGGTGCCCTAAATGTTGCCCTGCTCGTGTCCATAGCTTCGTCAGCAGGGGGAGCTGTAGCCACACGGAGCGCCGGAGCCGTGGAGCGTGGGGAAGGCGGAGCGCGGTTGAAACCGGAAGGGAGAGGGACGGCGCGTGCCCGGCCACGCCCTTTGTCTCGTTCCCGACGACGTTCTTCTAACCGATTGTCTAATCGTATGACAAGATCGATAAGCCCATCTAAATCCCGCGGTTCGTCCTTAGCCACCAGGTGCTCCTTAAGAACCAATGACAGTCCGTTTACAAAGGCGGCGCGGAGGGCAGTGCTATTCCAGCCGGACCTCGCAGCCGCGATGCGGAAGTCGACTGCATAAGCAGCTGCGCTCCGACGCCCCTGTCTCATTGACAGTAGCACTGTTGAAGCGGTTTCTCCTCTATTAGGGTGATCGAACACGGTTCTGAACTCCCTCACAAACCCATCATATGTCTGAAGGAGCCGTGAGTTCTGCTCCCAGAGCGCTGTAGCCCAAGCGCGTGCCTCACCGCGAAGCAGGTTTATTACATAAGCTACCTTGCTAGCATCGGTCGCGTACATAACAGGACGCTGTGCGAAGACGAGCGAACACTGCATAAGGAAATCCGCGCACGTCTCCACACAGCCTCCGTACGGCTCTGGGGGGCTTATGTATGCTTCCGGGGAAGGTGGGAGGGGTCGTTGAATGACCAGTGGAACGTCAATGTTACGCACAGGGTCTACGGGAGGGAGAGCCGCAGCGGCGCCCGGAGGGCGCGCTTCCACCTGCGCGGCAAGAGCCTCCACCCTGCGGTTCAGGAGGACGTTCTGCTCGGTCATCAAATCTAACCGAGTCGTGAAAGCGGTGAGGATCCGCTGCAACTCACCGATTACCCCTCCTGCGGACGCCTGCACGTCCTGTTCTTCCATTGGCCGTTCAACAGCTGGTTGACGCCCCTCGGGATACATGACGATGGCCGAGATATCCTGTTGTGAAAGTGTAGGTACACGGACCCACAACAGGGGGCGCAAATGAACGGACAATGGAGGAAGTCAAATCACAGAGCTTTACTGTTGTGAACACGCACAACAAACACAACAGATTACAATTATAGCAGTAAGCCGAATTCCAATGGTGTCGTGTGGGCAGGCTCGACGATAGGAGACGTCTGTCCGAGTCGAACCGGAACCATCCGATTTCCTCTGCCACCGAACCCCGGGAATACTGGAGCCGCCAAGTCCCGAACTCCCAGGTGGCCACTGCCTCCGCTCGTCGGATCCGGTACTGCTGGCAAGGAACAGAAACAGTCAGGTGTGGGTGCGGCCGCACCCAGCAACACACAGGGTGGAAACACCACCTCCACCTCTACTCAAAAACAGCACTGTAGGATTGGAATGTGAGTACTTATCCAACCACGTCCAATACGGTCTTCAGCTGACCTAAGCACAAGCAACAAAGTATTACTTCTCTGAATAACACAACTGGCTGAGTTCGTTACCTCCTTAGTAGAGCGATAGCTCGGCAATGAGGTGGAGATGCCGTCCTGCTGATATACCTCCCTGGTGATTGATATCAGCTGTCTCAGGTGATGGGTGACAGCTGTCACCCTGGCTACTCCTGTGAGGCGGCAGCGCCCTCCGATGTCTGGAGCCCGCACTCAAGGCAGGGCGCCCTCTGGTGGTGGTGGGCCAGCAGTACCTCCTCTTCAGCGGCCCACACAACAATCATTGTAGGATTTGGCAAAAAAAAAAAAAAAGTCTTAGACCAGTCTTAGAAGCTCTTAGGATGGGTTGTGACTGAAGCTTTAGCTATGAGTGTGTGAGTGTACTGGTATCTATCTAAAGTAACTCTGTTAGCATACTATAGGAAAATAAAAAGTATAATCATTATGCTATCAAATGGAAACCTAAGAACATGAAATTCTGATACTCCGTCTGTCTGAGTCTTGTGAAGTCAACTTCTCCTGAACCGTTTGGGCAATGATGTCATCCATCCATTTTCTATACCCGCTTACTCCAATCATGGGTCACATGGAGCCTATTCCAGTCTGTTACAGGGACACATACAGACAAACAAAGACATTCACACCTACGGACAATTTAAAGTTTCCAGTCCATCTAACCTGCATGTGTCTGCATGTGGGAGGAAGCCAGAGTACCTGCCGGAGCACAGGAAGCCACGCAAACACAGGGAGAACATGCAAACTCCTCACAGAAGAGACCAGGTGGGAAGGAATGACACATGTGCAGTTCTCTCCCTCAGCCCCAACCAGTCCCAGCAGAAGACTGCCCCTCCCTGAGCCTGGTTCTGCTGGAGGTTTCTTCCTGTTAAAAGGGAGTTTTTCCTTCCCACTGTCGCCAAGTGCTTGCTCACAGGGGGTCGTTTTGACCGTTGGGGTTTTTCCGTAATTATTGTATGGCCTTGCCTTACAATATAAAGCGCATTGGGGCAACTGTTTGTTGTGATTTGGCGCTATATAAATAAAATTGATTGATTGATTGATGGCGGGGATTTTTAGGGGGGGGGGCGTTCGGTCAGCGACACTGTCATTCTGTTCCTCAGCATGTCATTCTGTTCCTTGCGTCATAGCACCTTCTTGCTATGACGCAACAGTGCTAACCACTAAATCACTGTGTCACCCAGCAATGACACTCATAAAGGAAAAAAACTCCTGTCCAACATCTTCAAAGTGAGCTTACCTGGACTTTGATGTTTAATTAATCTGTCATACTGTATGATTTATTTAGGTGCCACCCCTTTGTCCACGTTGTGACACCTGATGAAGTTGGGGATTGCCTGTTGGGGTGAAATGTGGTGGGGATCTTGTCATGCCAACCCTGCTGTATGCATCTGAGACCTGGACCACCTACCGCCACCATCTGAAGACCCTCAAGCAATTCTACCAATTGCTTGAGGGTCAGAGGTGGGCAGAAGAAATGCTACAAGGACCTCCTGAAGCACAACCTGAAGAGCTGCTCCCTCGACTGGAACACCTGGGAAGAACAAGTGAGGGGCCGAGCCAGCTGGCCACAAGAGCGTGGACGTCTTTGAAAAAATGTGACTAAACCGAAACAGAGGAGAACAAACAGCAAGATCCTGACTGTCAAAAGCTTCCCTCACCAACCACATGCAGTGTCTGTCAGAAACAGTGTGTAACAAGACTAGGCCTGTTCACTCAGCTCTGCATCCACCATCCCATCCAGGAATCGACCAAGAGATGAGCTTCCTCACTACAGAGGGATTGCCACAATGGCATGTAGGTATATATAGTCAGGTTCATAAGTTCATAAGACAATTTTTTTTATATTTTTTCTCTACACCATGACAGTGGAGTTGAAATGAAACAAGATGTGTTTGCTGTGCAGAATTTCAGCTTTAATTCAACAGGTTTAACAAAAAAAAAAATTTTCATTAGCCATTTAAGAATTACAGTAATTTTATACACAATCTCTTAATTTTCAGAGGACATTCATATTTGAAGAACATAAATATTGTTAATACTAATCATCACTTTTATAGTTTTCTTGAGACAAGTTAGGGAATGGATACATGAACATTTACAACTCATTGAATTAATTTACATCAATCATTAAGAAACATAAACAGTATGGTACTCGATGGTAAATCTGTCTGGAGGAGGCAGTTCTCAAAAACTGAGTGACTGAGAAAGATAGAGGCTAGTGAGGGAAGCCACCAAGACATCGAGGGAAAGACTTTAATTAATACAAGAAAACAGACCAAATCTGTCGAAGACATCCTATGCACATTCCTTATGGTGCTTTTATTTTGGTGTTTTTGGCCAGTGTTTGATTTCATGGCCTTTTTTCTGTTCACAGACACTCATGTTTCCAGTGCACATGCAGCCTCATTCCTCGCTGGTTGCTTCAAGCACTATTTAGTCACTTGAATGTCAGAACGTCTGGCTCCCATGTTTCCACTCTTTCATTGCCATTCTCTGTTAGTTTGCCTGTTGCTGACCCGCACTGCATTGCTGTGTTGTGAGTTTAGCCTGCCTTCATTTGGATTGTTTGCCTGATATGAAGATTGACTGTGCTCTGACCTTTTACTTCCTTTTCCTTTTATGGAATAGGCTTTCTGATAACTCCCTCATAGACATGGTCACTCCGCGGACTGCTTTTTCTGTATGTTTTGAACTGTTTGAACTCTACGTGATCAAAGTTGCACAATGAAGACAGTTTATTTTACCACAGAGATGTTCTCTGCTTTGGGGTCTCCAGTCACATTAAGATTGTGACAAAATCCACGCTCGATGCTCCCACGTGCTTTCTGGCAAACTAATGCTGAATTTTCAAATCTTTTTTTTGAAGAAATGCCTTCTCTCTACAACTCCACCATAAAGCTGAAAACTAGTGATGCAAAACACAAACATCACACCATGAAGTTTCTCTCGTCGCCGACACAGAAGCCCATAACTCGTGCTGAGTGATTATACCTGATATGTTAAATAATTCAATCTCCTTTCTTTTTTGTTCACAACGGTTTAAAAGTCACTGTCCTGTCTCTTGGGTTCATGGAACATTTTCAAAGCCCTTCAGAAAATTAAGTTCAAGTCAAGGCTGGTTTTAATCTCTCCTCAACAGTTGACATTTACAAAAATATACAGTTTCTAAATATATTAATGTCTCGCAATTCATCTTATTTACATTCACATTATTCCTTTGAAACACAGAAATCAGTTTAAAAAGCAACGCTGATGGCACAGCGTGTGTTCCGTTTGTGCTTCTGCCCACCAGGTCTTCATGAAGTCACAAGTTACAGTTCACACACACACACACACACACACGCTGTTATAAATACGCACATATGTAAATATACCTGTGAGCCAGACTAATTTATAATTAAATACAGTCCACATGATCCCTTTCCTTGAACAGATGAATAACAGCTAACAACAAGTTTTAACAAATGAAAATGTATGAATCATGTGACACACATCCAGTGAGCTCAGCCAATCACAGCTTAGCGACCTTTAAATAATGAGAAAAATAAATTACATTAAAGAAAAATCAAAGCTGGAAGCAGAAAATGTTGATCTGCACTAAAGAAAAAAATCCACCAGCTTTCATATAATACATTTCTTCTGAATTCATTAGAAATGTATGTAGTTTAAAAAACACATTCTGAACTATGAGGATGACAAAACGAAACTCAGACGTTCTTTCTTTCGTATTCACATGAGCATGAACAATCACACGAGACAGTTCCAGAAATCAAAGTTAATCTACAACGACAAACCTCTGAGGAGTGAGAAAAAGAAGACCGTCTTCCACAAACAGGACGACAGGAGCTTCAGTGAGTGAAAACCCGAAACATACAAACATCTGAAACATGTTGATCCTGCAGCCAGAAGGACATGGGTTCAATTCTTGTGGACTTCAGTTTTTCAAGCACACATTGAAACATTTAAACCACTCACCTAATTTTATCTTTCGGTGAGAACAAACGGTGACCTACGCTAAATCTTACGGTCTACTCAGAAAAGTTTGCATAGTCACAAAGTGATCAGGAGTGAGTAAGCTCCTCCCACGGGGCGGGACCGCCCTGTAACACCACCTCCATGAGAGAGCTGTCAGACCCCTGAGGGGTCAGAGCGGAGCGCAGAGGTCACCTGTCAGAAGGAACAGAGTGAGGTTAAAGGTTAAAGATCACAGGCAGCATGAGGGCACAGGGCCAGAGTGTAAGAGTGCAGCAAACCTGTGGCAGCGGCGCAGTCAGACTGGCGAGGAAGGACAGCTGCTGCTCCAGGCTGCAGACACGGAAAGCCAGGTAGCAGGAGGACAGGATGAGCATGACGATCCTGACCACAGGAGGAGACGCACAGTTACTAAACACACAGCAACAAGATGGGCAACAGTCTGAAGGTTATTACAGTCACAGAAAACACGGCAACAGTCTGAAGGTTATTACAGTCACAGACAACACGGCAACAGTCTGCAGGTTGTTACAGTCACAGAAAACACAGCAACAGTCTACAGGTTATTACAGTCACAGAAAACACGGCAACAGTCTGCAGGTTGTTACAGTCACAGAAAACACGGCAACAGTCTGCAGGTTGTTACAGTCACAGAAAACACGGCAACAGTCTGTAGGTTATTACAGTCACAGACAACACGGCAACAGTCTGCAGGTTGTTACAGTCACAGAAAACACAGCAACAGTCTACAGGTTATTACAGTCACAGAAAACACGGCAACAGTCTGCAGGTTGTTACAGTCACAGAAAACACGGCAACAGTCTACAGGTTATTACAGTCACAGAAAACACGGCAACAGTCTGCAGGTTGTTACAGTCACAGAAAACACAGCAACAGTCTACAGGTTATTACAGTCACAGAAAACACGACAACAGTCCAGGTTATTACAGTCACAGAAAACACAGTAACAGTCCAGGTTATTACAGTCACAGAAAACACGACAACAGTCTGCAGGTTGTTACAGTCACAGAAAACACGGCAACAGTCTGAAGGTTGTTACAGTCACAGAAAACACGGCAACAGTCTACAGGTTATTACAGTCAGAGAAAACACGGCAACAGTCTACAGGTTATTACAGTCAGAGAAAACATGGCAACAGTCTGCAGGTTATTACAGTCAGAGAAAACATGGCAACAGTCTGCAGATTATTACAGTCAGAGAAAACATGGCAACAGTCTACAGGTTATTACAGTCACAGAAAACACGGCAACAGTCTACAGGTTATTACAGTCAGAGAAAACACGGCAACAGTCTGCAGATTATTACAGTCAGAGAAAACATGGCAACAGTCTGCAGGTTATTACAGTCACAGAAAACATGGCAACAGTCTGTAGGTTGTTACAGTTACAGAAAACACGGCAACAGTCTGCAGGTTATTACAGTCACAGAAAACACAGCAACAGTGTGCAGGTTATTACAGTCACAGAAAACACGACAACAGTCTGCAGGTTATTACAGTCACAGAAAACACAGCAACAGTCTGCAGTTATTACAGTCACAGAAAACACAGCAACAATGTGCAGGTTATTACAGTCACTGAAAACACGACAACAGTCTGCAGGTTATTACAGTCACAGAAAACACAGCAACAGTCTGCAGTTATTACAGTCACAGAAAACACAGCAACAGTGTGCAGGTTGTCATTCCACTCAGCCTTCTGGTGCAGCCACATGCTGAGGAACAGAATGATGGTGACGCTGACCAAACGGCCCCCCTAAAAATCCCCGCCATCACTGCACATGTGTCATTTTGAAATGTCAGCAGTGATTCACGGATTATCGCCTCATTTCTGCTTCAAACTGCCTCCAGTCATCATCTATCTCAGTGACAGATATCTGAAGCTTTTGTACCACAATTATTTCCACATAAATTTAGCATTATTTCATCAGACAAGATAGCGGACTGATCAGAGCGCCACAGCAGCACATCTGAGACTGACTGTCCGAGTCTGATTCTCTACACCCAAAGTGATCAAAGGGAATAATGTGATTATTAACCATCAGATCACAAAGTAAAACCTCTTAAATCATTCTAAGTTAGTTTTACGTAGAAAAGAGGTGATAATCAGTGAATCGCTGTTGATGCTTCGAAATGATGCATGTGCAGTGAAAGTGGGGGGGGGGGGGGGGGGGTAGAGGGGATTCTTCGGTCAGCGACTCCGGCACTGTGAGGAACTTGCATGACAAAATGCTTCTGGTCAGCTTCAATGTGTCCTTATGAACACCAGGGGGCAACAAGCAACTCTCTATAACAGGACCACACTGTTCAACAAAATCCACCACAAATCTGTCTGTTTGAAGGTGATTACTGCAAATCAGGTAACATTTCACTTTGGAGGAGGTTCACAGAGTCAGTGGTTTAGGAGACCTTTATACTTTTGTTATAATAAGACTCATCTACCCTCACAACTCTGGTTCAAAGAATTAGATAGGTGGATTCCAGCCAAAGGGCAATTATTTGGGTGAAGGTCATTTTGGTGAAATGCATTTGTGTAGTGAAACAAAAGACATAGAAATAGAATAAGCTACACCACCACAGCGCTTCCATACAAAAAAGCTTGATTCAAGGAAACATGACTTTACGTTTCGGGCAAACTGTCATCTGAGGAAGGACAGTTTGCCCGAAACATAACGTCTCGTTGAATAAAGCTTTTTTGTGTGGGAGCGTTGTGGTGGTGCAGATCATTCTATTTCTATTTTTGGTCCAATTTTTCTTGATCCAGCACGCCTTTTATGTGTTTTGGATGTGCGTGTTCTCGCTGCATCACGTGAAGCAAAAGACAGCCATAAAATGTCAACCTCACACAGTTATTTACTAGAACACAACACCTGCTGGTTACAACCAAACTGACTGACACATGACTGAAATCTGAACTTATTGAAGAATGAAACATGTTTGTGATTTCAGGCGCAGCAGCAACCTTTTTAAAAAAAAAAGCACAAAGTGTGCACGTCTTTCAGACAGGCCTCGTCCGCCAGCTGCACCTGGGCAGCTGGAAAATGGCGCGTTTTGTACGATGACCCTGCAGCCTGAACACCATACGATCACTACTTTAATTCATCAAATACACACAGCAGGTTTTTCATCTTTTTGACGTGTGATAGGAAAATGACCACATTAACATGCAGACGTACATGCACGTTGCAGTGGTTTCTGCACTGTACAGAACGCTTCATGCAATTCTCTGTATATGTTGAACACTTTATTATTTTCCGTTTGGTTCAAACTGCACTCTCACTAAAATGAACCTCAGCTGTGTTTGTCCAGAAACACTCAAACACATGATTGTGATTTTGTTGCTTTTTCTAAAATATGCTGAATGTAGAGTTTGCAATTTTAATTTCAGTCAGCTTCTTAATATTCCTCTTCCACGCAATGCAGGACAGTGCTGAACTGAATGTGAAGCAAATGTGTGTTATTTATTTAACGTCGACTCTATTTTTACTGCCGTCATGACCATCAACATTTTGGGCTCTTTTCTGGCCTTTGAATAAAAGTCTCCAACATTTCTGAAGAACGAAAAAACCTCCTATAAAATTATTTTTTTAAATACTGGCAGTCTGTGGTGCCTCTATATGCCGTCACATAGCTGCATCTTCTGTCGAATACTCTGATCACTTCATTATTAAAACAGTAAAAAAACAGAAGGGTCAAGGAACATGTGACCAAAGTGAGATCATAGCACTCAATCCAGGGATTCTGTCTGAAGTACAGCCTAGAGGATTGGGTCCCGCCAGGTTCCGCTTGGTCCTGCCCAATGCAAATCTGTCGGAAGCGGACAGTTAAAAAACAAAAACACTGTGGGAACAAATGCAGCAGGATGACTCAAGCAACAAAGAAGAATAGTGTAAAGTATGCGGTGCCCACACACTGCTTTCAGCTTAAATATAATGTCTTTAATTTAACAGGAACAGTGGACATAACAGGAGCGAACAGGGACACATACAGAAAGACAGAGCGCAGCAAGTTACCGTCGCAACACTGCATGCCCATATATGGCACACACATAAAACTGTCTTTAAACTAAATGAAAACAACAAAATAGGAGGGCTATTCCAGACCAGTGCTTCAAAAGACATACGGGCCAGTGAATCGAAACAAACAATCCCTGTAAATCTCTTTATGAATGGGCTATGTGTTTTCTGCTGCAGAACAGGAGCAGACAAAAATCAATGCATCTCTGTTAATGTGCAGGCATAACTTCTCAGCATTTTGTGGGTATGGGTGGGACTGGACACGCACATTGCGGGAACGGGTGGTAATGGTCCAAAATTCAGAGAGAGCGGGTGGGAAGGGGCGAGGAAATTAGTCCCACACAAGGCTCTAGTACAGCCTCTCTAGTGGGTGGAGGCTGACCTGTCTCCAGCTTTGTGTTAAAGCAGGTGTCAGCTGGCCAGAGGAGGCGCTCTCTGTGTGTATACTCACAGCAAGGTGAAGACTTTGAGCAGCTGGTACTCCATCTGGCCCGGTTCTGGTCCTGGCTCTGATAAATGTCCTCTTTCTGTCTGCAGAGCTTGCTCTGTGATACACACGAGAACACAGACATGAAATATTAATCATTATATTCTATTTATTTTTGTCTCAACCACTTTTTCAGATCCAACAGAGGTCATTTCATCAGGGTGAAAGGTCAAAACAGATGAAACTGGTCAATTTCAGGAAAAATGTTCAATTGGATAAAACAGAAACTTTGTGTCTTTGAGTAATTTAAGGACAAACGCTGATCCCGAAGTTCAAAGATTACAGAGATCTGAGTCGTACGTACTCTGGCCGTGGGAAGAGGATTTGGATTGGGGTGCTGTCAAGAACACTTTCAAAAACACTACACATAATATTTAAGCATCAGAAAATTTAATATATTTTATTTGAATTCCCTACTCTGTGGACACAGACATCAAGCATACGGACACACGTTCAGCCTCAACAAGTCTACAGACTTTGTGTTGCAGCTGACGTTACCAGACAGAATACTTATTCAGAATTGTTTATTACTTTCAAAAACTTCATTTTAGACAAACACATATGCAAGCACAAATGAGTGAAACTACAAAATGACAAATGTAATTATATAATATACATCCATTCCTGCATGCAACACATTCCAAAAAACAAAAGTTGAACAGGGGCAATTCAGGGCTGGAAATGGAGTAAATAAATAAACAAACAAATAATGATGTCATTTCAAACAGGTGATGTCATGATTTGGTACAAAAGCAACATGCATGAAAGACAGAGGATCTTCATTTTATCAGTAAATGCATGAGAAAACTACACAGACAGTGACAGTGTTAATTTAATACTGATGATTTTTCTGTGTAGAGCACCACAAACCTCCAACACTCCAATTCCACAAATTTTTTACCTTTCAAAAAAATTTCAAGGTCAAAGTCCTGTTAGAAGTGGATTTTCATAAGCTAAAACATAATACAAAATATAGATCAAAAGGGCTTTTCAATGTTAAAAATCAAATATCCGCTAAATCCGTAATACAGATCGGATGCAGATCAAACTTAGTCTGTTCAATCAAGAGTGTCAGTTTGCCCCAAATGACAGTGACTGGAGCATTTTTTTTATTTAGATATAATGCAAAATGTACACCAAATGGGCTTTTCAACATTAAATTCAAATGTCCACCAAATCCATAATCCAGATCAGATCTGGATCACACTTTGTCAGGTGATAGTGAGTGCCAGTCTGCACTTCACTTTCAAACATGAGAGTGATTAGGGCACCAAACTTTGTCACTCCATAAAGGATTCCATTCTACATAACGCCTTCAAATATGAAATAAATTTGATCTTTTGTGACAGAGTTACGACTTATGACATAGTGTTAAAGAATAGGGTTTTTTTTTCTTCCATTTTTCAAGAATTGTCCTGACTTTGACTTTAGACCTTTGACCTTGAAAACTGAATCAGTTTTAGCCTATCAGGATGTGAATCATCTGTAAAAATTTCATAATGATATATGACAAACTGTGAATTCCAGGCTGTTGACAAACAAGAAAATTGTTGAAAACGCAGTGACCTCGTCACTATGCCCTGTGGGATTACTTTGGGAAACTTCATCACTTGTATCCTCAGTGGCAAAACATCTTTTAAGTGTTGTGAGAGAAGGAATGGCAACGTTATAGAGTGATAAATGATGATCATAGCTTTTTTTGTTTTTTAATGTGTTGTGGGCAGGAAATGCAGGAATTGATATATATACTACAAATTTAATGAAGTTGACCAGGAAAAAAGGAAGAAGAAATATCTTGTTTTCCTACAGTTGGCAATGACATAGAAGACAAAGTAAACAAATAATCAATAAATGGACGATTTCCCATTTAACCACTTCATGGGTCTGTGTTCTTTACTGCTTGACAATATAGACCCTTGATGTTGAAAATGTGCCTGAGTTAATCGTTACCTTTATGAAGCACCTCGGGGCGATTTACGCTGTGATTTAGTGGTTATGTAAATAAATAGAATTAAATTGAACCAGTTATATCCTTAGCTGAGTTTTGGCCCAAAATCTGCCACAACACAGATGTACAACTCATCCAATGTGTGTCAGAGAGCACGCGTGTGAGAATGGTGAGCGTACTAAATGATCTCAGTCGACTTTTTAAATGACTGGTGCACCCTTATAATGTCCTCTGTTTCTGATAATCTCCATTTAATCTGTGGGCAGCCAAAGCTTTTTCATACCACTGCTCACTTGATTAAAAGTCCATTTTCATCTTAGCGTGATGCTGCATAACTGAAACGTTGACGGCCAAAAGCGTTCACTTCCTGTGCCTCTAATGCATTAAAAAACCAGAGCTGCGCTCAGAGAGCACAAGTATGTCCACCAACAGAGTCCTTACTTTTGATGTCACACTGTGAAATAAGCGTTGACTGAATTGTAACTTCAAAATGGTGAAATTCAAGCAGGATCTAAATTGATGATGCATTTTTCATGTTTTGTGTGACCTTGACATTTGAACTGTGACCTTGAAAAGTGAATTCACTGTGTTCTAGGACCCAAAACGTCACTTCCACACATCAGATTTAAATACAGAATATTAATTTTTCAGGTCAGCTTTAACTTTGTCCAAACTTTTGAAGGTCAAGTTCGAAGGCCAAATTCATAATCTGACACTGACAAGATGATCAAAATTCAAGTTGTCCAGAAAACAAAAATTCTCTGAAGGGGAAAATTTCAAAAGAACAAACGGCCTTGAAGTACTTTACAGTAGCGACACCTACAGTCTATGATAGCGACCAGAGCAGCGTCATAGATCACATGGGTCTTCCCCAAAGTTGTGCAAGGGACACTGACAAGCATATGGTGACAGCCAATCAGAGTAGAGATGCAGGGTGATGTCTGCTGGCTGTTTTGTCAAATAAAATAATCCAACATGGTGGAAGACGCTCAGAAACATCTTATTTCTGTATAAATGTTGTGAAAGTGGTGCAGGCCTGGATATAGTCCCGGACGTCGGCCTCCAGGGACGCCCACCAGAAGCGCTGCCGGACAACTACCACGGTTCTTCGCACCCCCGGATGACAGGAGAACTTGGAGCCGTGACAGAAGTCCAGGACTGCAGCCCTGGCCTCTGGTGGGATGTAAAGTTTGTTCTTCGGCCCAGTTCCGGGGTCCGGGTTCCGTGCCAGGGCCTCCCGGACGGTTTTTTCTACGTCCCAGGTGAGGGTAGCCACGATAGCGGACTCCGGGATGATGGGTTCCGGTGGATCCGACAACTCCGTTTTGACTTCGGTCTTCATGCACCCAGGACAAGGCATCCGATCTCTGGTTTTTGGTCCCGGGGCGGTAGGTGATCCGGAAGTCAAAACGGCCGAAGAACAGTGACCAGCGGGCTTGCCTGGGGTTCAGCCGCTTGGCGGTCCTGATATACTCCAGGTTCCGGTGGTCAGTGAAAACCGTGAATGGCACGGACGTTCCCTCCAACAGATGTCTCCACTCTTCAAGAGCCTCTTTCACCGCAAGGAGTTCTCGATTGCCGACGTCATAGTTCCGTTCGGCCGGGGTCAACCTGCGGGAAAAATAGGCACACGGGTGAAGGACCTTATCGGTCTCTCCGCTCTGGGATAGCACGGCTCCTATCCCTGAGTCCGAGGCGTCCACTTCAACCACAAACTGGCGACTAGGATCGGGCTGCACCAGAACAGGTGCAGACGAGAAGCGCCGTTTCAACTCCTTGAACGCGGCATCGCACCGATCCGACCAGGTGAAGGGGACTTTTGGCGAGGTCAGGGCTGTCAGGGGGCTAACTACCTGACTGTAGCCCTTAATGAACCTCCTGTAGAAATTTGCAAAGCCGAGGAACTGTTGCAGCTTCCTATGGCTGGTAGGTTGGGGCCAGTCTCTCACCGCCGCAACCTTGGCCGGATCAGGAGCGACGGAGTCGGGGGAGATGATAAACCCCAGGAATGACAAAGAAGTGCGGTGAAACTCACACTTCTCGCCCTTCACAAACAGCCGGTTCTCCAACAACCGCTGCAGGACCTGACGTACATGCCGGACATGGGTCTCAGGATCCGGAGAAAACATGAGTATATCGTCTAGATATACGAAGACGAATCGGTGCAGGAAATCCCGCAAGACATCATTAACTAATGCTTGGAACGTTGCGGGGGCGTTGGTGAGGCCGAACGGCATGACCAGGTACTCAAAGTGACCTAAGGGGGTGTTAAATGCCGTCTTCCACTCGTCTCCCTTCCGGATCCGAACCAGGTGATACGCATTTCTAAGATCTAGCTTTGTGAATATTTGGGCTCCATGCAGGGGCGTGAACACTGAATCCAACAAGGGCAACGGGTATCGGTTACGAACCGTGATTTCGTTCAGCCCCCTGTAATCAATGCATGGACGAAGTCCGCCATCTTTCTTTCCCACAAAAAAGAAACCTGCACCCATCGGGGAGGTGGAATTCCGGATCAACCCGGCAGCTAACGAGTCCCGGATGTAGGTCTCCATTGATTCGCGCTCAGGTCGTGAGAGGTTTACAGCCTGCTGGATGGGAACTCAACGCCTGGAACCAAATCAATGGCACAATCGTACGGACGGTGCGGGGAAAGGGTGAGCGCCAGGTCCTTGCTGAACACATCCACAAGGTCATGGTACTCCACCGGCACCGTCCCAAGATTGGGCGGGACTCTGACCTCCTCCCTAGCCTGGGAACCGGGAGGAACCGAGGAACCTAAACATACCCGATGGCAGGTCTCGCTCCACTGAACCACTACCCCGGACGGCCAATCGATCCGGGGATTGTGTTTTAACATCCAGGGGAACCCGAGAATCACACGGGAGGTGGCAGGAGTCACAAAAAACTCGATCTCCTCCCGGTGGTTCCCTGACACCACCAGGGTTACTGGTGGTGTCTTATGTGTGATTAGAGGGAGCAGGGAGCCATCTAGTGCCCGCACCTGCACAGGTGAAGTAAGCGCCACCAGAGGGAGCCCTGCCTCCCTGGCCCATCTGCTGTCTAGCAGATTCCCTTCAGAGCCCGTGTCCACCAGTGCTGGGGCCTGAAGGGTTAAGTCCTCATAAAGGATTGTAACTGGGAGTCGTGTGGCAATATGGGTATGTCCCACATGAATGTCTTGGCCCACCCCTGGCCCAGTTTCTAGGGGCGGGCGTTGGTGTTTAACCGTTCGGGGCAGTCCCTCACTTGATGCTCTATTGAGCCACAAACAAAGCACGCTCCGCGGACCAGCCTCCTCTGTCTATCTGGTGGCCTAAATGTGGCCCTGCTCGTGTCCATAGCTTCATCAGCAGGGGGAGCTGTAACCACACGGAGCGTAGAGGCCGTGGAGCGTGGGGTGGGCGGAACTCGGTCGGAACCGGAAGGGAGAGGGACGGCGCGTGCCCGGCCACGCCCTTCGTCTCGGTCCCGACGGCGTTCTTCTAACCGATTGTCTAATCGTATAGCGAGATCAATAAGCCCGTCTAAATCCCGCGGTTCGTCCTAAGCCACCAGGTGCTCCTTCAGGACCAATGACAGTCCGTTTACGAAGGCGGCACGGAGGGCAGTGCTATTCCAGCCGGACCTCGCAGCTGCGATGCGGAAGTCGACTGCATAAGCAGCTGCGCTCCGGCGCCCCTGTCTCATTGACAGCAGCACGGCTGAAGCGGTCTCTCCTCTATTTGGGTGATCGAACACTGTTCTGAATTCCCTCACAAACCCATCATATGTCTGAAGGAGCCGTGAATTTTGCTCCCAGAGCGCTGTAGCCCAAGCGCGTGCCTCACCGCGAAGCAGATTAATCACATAAGCTATCTTACTAGCATCAGTCGCGTACATGACGGGACGTTGTGCGAAGACGAGCGAACACTGCATAAGGAAGTCCGCGCACGTCTCCACACAACCCCCGTACGGCTCTGGAGGGCTTATGTATGCTTCAGGGGAAGGTGGGAGGGGTCGTTGAACGACCTGTGGAACGTCACTGTTGCGCACAGGATCGACAGGAGGGGGAGCCGCAGCAGCGCCCTGAGGGCGCGCTTCCACCTGCACGGCGAGAGCCTCCACCCTGCGGTTAAGGAAGACGTTCTGCTCGGTCATCAGATCCAACCGAGCCGTAAAAGCGGTGAGGATATGCTGCAACTCACCAATCATTCCTCCTGCAGACGCCTGTGCGCCCTGCTCTTCCATTGGCCGTTCAACAGCCGGTTGACGCCCCTCGGGGTCCATGACGTTGGCCGAGATATCCTGTTGTGAAAGTGTAGGAACACAGACCCACAACAGGGGGCGCAAATGAACGGACAATGGAGGAAGTCAAATAACAACTCTTTACTGTTGTGAATAAGCACAACAAACATGGCGAATTACAATAATAGAAAAGAAGTCAATTCACAAAATGTGTCACGTGGGCAGGCTCGAAGATAAGAGATGTCTGTCCAAAGCAGAACTGGAACCACACGATTTCCTCCGCCACCGAACCCCGGGAATACTGGAGCCGCCAAGTCCCGAACTCCCAGGTGGCCACTGCCTACGCTTGTCGGATCTGGTACTGCTGGCGAGGAACAAAAACAGTTAGGTGTGGGTGCGTTTGCACCCAGCAACACGTATGGTGGGAAACCACCTCCACCTCTCGTCGGAAGAAAACAACACAATATCTGTTATCCAAACACACAAAGCAACAGGTATTCCTGTCAGGAAGACAATATAGTCGGCTGAGAACGTTACCTCCTCGGTAGAGCGATATCTCGGCAAAGAGGTGGAGATGTCGTCTTGCTGATATACCACTGATGATCAGATGATTGGTGACAGCTGACATAGGTGATAAGTGACAGCTGTCACCCCGGCTGCTCCTGTGAGGCGGCAGCACCCTCTGGTGCCTGGAGCCCGCACTCCAGGCAGGGTGCCCTCTGGTGGTGGTGGGCCAGCAGTACCTCTTCTTCAGCGGCCCACACAACAATAAATCAAATATGTTTCTCATATATTTTGCAAACACTAGCGAGAAATAATGAATGAAAGCACTTCTAAATCTAAAAACACTATTTTGGAACCTGATAACACCTCTGAAGTGATTCACAAGACATCTTACGGACGTTAACATGCATGCACATCATGCAAGGTCAAAGGTCATTTCTGGTCATTTCAAAATGTCATGCATGTGCATGTAATTCTATAATGTAATTTGTGCAATATTTCATTTACTTCCTTTCAAAACGATTGAAGAGAAGATAACTAATTCATATCACAGTTTTCTTCATTTAAAGTTAAAATGTGTCGATGTGCAAAATATTCGACCCTGCTGCTCTCAGGAAACTCGAACCCGTGATGTGTATCGCTCAGTGCTCACTGGCAGAGAAACAATGACAAAAAATACAAGGAGGATACTTTTTTAGTCTGCAGGCTGCCAGATCAAACCTTCAAGGCAACAAATAAAAGTATGTTTGATCACAGATTTCCGGACATCTGGAAAACTGACACGTGACGACTGTGACTGATGACAATGACTGATGGCAGAGTTGGAAAAGAACAACTTTCCTGTAATGATTGTTGCAACCTGGAGACCCCTGAGCAGAAAACAACACAGATAGGAAAGTCAAACAATCTTTACTTGCTGCTAAACAGGACTAGTAACGAGCTGCATCAGACCGTACTTCATGACATCTGCGTGGGAACAACCAGCTGTCGTTGTGGGTAGTACAGGTGTGGGTTTGGTACACAGTTAATCGGTAAAAGGCAATCGTGTCTGTAAGTGTCAGCAGCAAGAAGAGAATTCAATATCTGCAGAGGATCAGTACGCAGTAATTAAACATACTCAGCAGGACCTCCAGCAGACGGCAGGCTAAACCCGGACAAAACAGGAAGGCAACACAGTTCGATAACTGGAGATCAAAATACTGGAAATTAACATGAGAAACATGTACAGACAATGTGGCGCTGGAGTAAAAGATGTGTGACCCTTAAACGGTGTATAAATCAGTTAATCTGGACGTAAACTTGCAGGGAAAACCGTAAACCAAAGTTCCCAGGAAGTAAAGGCCAATATCATGCACTAGGAGCAGGGTCGTCAAAATAAAAGCGTGAGGGGAATAACATGGAGCACATTTCGTAAGCTAAACACCAGCAATATAACATGTAGGAGATTATATTACAAAGATTAGAAACCCGGAAATGACAAAACTCACAACAGAACATGAACCGTGACACTTTTCCAAGATACAAAAACTTTAGAATTTAGGGGAGTTCCTTTTCTTTTCTGCAGACATTTTTTACTTTCGTACTGAAATTTATACTTATTTTCATACATAAACAATTTCCTTCTGGATTAATAAAGTTCTTCTTATTCTTGAATGTAATTTGTAGCACGTAGGTGTTATTTTTGCTGAGTAGTTGTTTTCTATATACGATGTGTTTGAGCCGTCAGCACATCAAGTCATTTTTGTGCTTAATATTATCATTGCTGTGATTTTATTATTAATGACATTGGCAGCACTTAGTCGACCTCAACGTGTTCCTTCATGGCAACTGTCAACTGAAAAAAGAAAAATGAAAGTGAATTGTATAAACCTTAGTAGTGGTAACATATCTGGAGTGTTTCTAAGTCTGAAAAGATGGTTTATAGACTTTAACAAAATATTATGGCATACACTTTGGGCCTGTAAACAAGTGACTGGAGTTGATCCTGATTCAGACAATAGAAGTTGATTATATAAAGGAGGCCAAGTGGTTAATGCACTTGGTTTCAGTTCAGAAGGCTCCGGGTTCAAATCCCACCCCTGCCACATTTCTCCATGTAATGTGGAGTTGCGTCAGGAAGGGCATCCGGCGTAAAACGTGTGCCAATTCAACATGCAGATCCACCTTGGATTTGCTGTGGCGACCCCGAGTGCAAACAAGGGAGCAGCCGAAGGGACTTACTTACCTACTTGTCATTTCATGATGTTTATAGTGTGGTGAAACAGCGCCCCCTGACTGTTGGGCCTTGACAGAGGTATCCGCTGTTTATTACCAACTTATTCCACCAAATACATTATTGTTTGGCAGTTAAATCTATAAGAAGTCACTGCTTCCTGTAAAGGAGGAAACACACTGAGGTGAGTGTTGGCCATCAGGAGTCCATGACCCAAGTCAGCTCAGTGCGTTCTGTACAGGTGACAAGTTTGTACTCATTGTTGAGGTTGGCCATTAGCACTTTTGGGGAGAGACTGGCTGTCCAGCATTTTTTGAATCAGTGCACAAGAAGAAAAACAGAAGTGAAGAAATCCAGCAGACGATGAGATGAAGAGGACAGACGCCACATACAGTATAGTAAAAGTTTGACACTGTAACTGAAAGCGCGAGTGCAGTACAAAAGGTGAGCAAGCGCGACTGTGTTTACAATTTATATCTACTCAGCTTCCGGTTTCTCTTTCTGAATGATGTACACAGACTAGTGCCACCTACTGGTACAGAGGATCTACGCATGTGCAAAACGTACATACTGGATGTTCATCTGCTGTTGTGTTTCCAATGTTTTCAAATGCAGATTTTTCAGACAACAGGAGTTGAACTGCGACAAACTCATGGTTGAACGGTGTCTATTCTAGTCAACCCAAGTCTCCCTGATGCATCTGCTCAGTAAGACAAATATAAAAATATATACTTAATCTACTGACTATTAACTTCTGCTCTTTCTTTTTGTCTGAGGTATTGCTAGTGACGAGTGTTGAGACCCAGGGATACAGGACTCTGGGCAAGACTGGCCCCTTACCCTGCCAAGGACTCTGATTCATCACATCCAACTCTGTAGCTTTCGAACTCTTGGATTTGGTCTTTAGATGGACTTTGAACCATTATGTACTTTTTTTTGCAACAACTGCTTGTAACTTATAACTGTTAGATTGTCAGAAGCAGCAGGTCACTCCTCTGAGTCTGGTCTGCTTGAGGTTTCGTCCTCAAAAACACCAGGTGGAGTTGTTCCTTATCACTGTTGCCTATGTGCTTGCTCAGTGGGTAATTAAGGGTGGACCTTACCTGTGTGATGCACCTTAGGGCAGCTTTATTGTGATTTGGTGATATATATATATATATATATATATATATATATATATATATATATATATATATATTGAATTGAAGTCAGATAAATACAATGGACTCTTTTTTCCTTCCGAAACGTGGTGCGTAAGGTTTCCCCAATAAGCCTTTTCACAGTCTGGGAATGCACATGCACGACCACGTTGGTTCAAAGGTTGACAGGTGTAAAAACGTAAACAGATGCTGAGTCGGTCAAACAACTGTCCTAAACCCATAATAAACATCATTTTACAGATGCTTATAAGAAGGAGTGAAAATGCAACTGTTTTACCAAGACATTACAATATAAATATTATAAATAATTACCTTTGAGATTATCCCAAACACTTTCTCCACCCAATGAAGTGCACAAGACAAGATGCTGGGGAAAATTCCTCTGTGCTTCCTGAGCGATTAGAGATGGTTTTATCAGCCGATCTCTGAGAGCAAAGGATTAATCCGCTATGAAATAATTATATAGCGCAGTGTCCAACAGCGCACAGTGCAGCATCCAGCAGGTTGCGTTGGCCCGGTGAACTGTGCGGCAGTGCACGTGTTAAATGCACAGCAGTACCATTGAGTCACGCCGTCTTTTATCATCCAGCCAGCCGGACTCGAGTTTGGATATCGGGTCGGGAATGATTTGCCGTTGACATCTTTTCAAAGGGCAGCGTAATCTGTCACCTTACTCTGTTACGATACAAATCAGTGCGTTTTATCCCACCTGTGTTCATTATTCATTGATCCAAATCACAGACACATGTGCCTAAAAGCCTAATAAATGACACAGAACATGGAGGGAAACGGACCGGACAGTTACTTCATGATTATTTACTAGAGACTATGCATAGTTTAAGATTAATTTTGAAAAGCTGTCAAGGTTGCTGGACAACATGGGGTAGGTTCAGAAAAAGCTAATGACACAGTTGCAGCACGCTCCTTGGGCTTGGCTTTTCCATTTCACAATGGTTGGTTCAGCTAGGTTGGTTCTGTAGTCTCAGAAGGCCAGATCTTTGAAGGCTGCAGCCTTAAAAGTATGCAGCCCCTGAAATAAGGCACAACCATACTTCAGTACAGAGGAAGTGCAGTTTTTTCACCTTCCAGCAGGGGCTCTGATGTGAAGGAGGTGTCCACCGTGCTCAGCCTGCTTGCAGAGTTCCCCAAGAGATCAGGAAGCGAGGAGGACACAGACACCACTGATGGCTTCCTTCTCCACTTTAACACGGACTGGTATCCATCTACCACTGGGAACTCATCTGGAGCCGGGAACTCATCCTGCAGAGACCACGAGTAGAACGTACTGGCAAAGTAAACCACACTGTGCCATTTAGTTAGACTCTCTGCAACCATTTAAAACAAGATGCAAAAAAAAAAAACAAAAAAACATGCAAACACTGGTCGATTTGTCCACAAGGGTCACCGTAAAATGCTCCTGGATTTCAAAATGTTCACTAGAAACCCAAAGTTTCTGTGTAGGCTCTCAGTTGTCCAGGTGGTTTCCATAGTAGAGAAGCTTGAATCTTTGACTGGACTGGGTTGCTTGACGTGAGGACATTTTGCTTCAAATCACAGAAGCTTCCTCAGCTACAATTCTTGCTCTGGTAGTCTGACTTCTGTCTGACTCTTGTAGAGAAGAATAAATCAGAAGCCAACAAAAGCTGGAGTTTTTTTTAACCCATAAACCCATAAAGTTTTTTCATAAAAAAAAACTCCAAAAAATGAGGTGGGCTTCATTGATAATTGGCAAAGCTTCTGGGGAAAACCTGGTCTTGTTAGGAGAGACGGCATCCATCCCACTTTAGATGGAGCAGCTCTCATTTCTAGAAATCTGGCCAATTTTTTTGGATCCTCCAAACTGTGACTGTCTAGCGTTGGGACCAGGAGGCAGAGCTGTGGTCTTATACACCTCTCTGCAGCTTCTCTCCCCCTGCCATCCCCTCATTACCCCATCCCCGTAGAGACGGTGCCTGCTCCCAGACCACCAATAACCAGCAAAAATCTATTTAAGCATAAAAATTCAAAAAGAAAAAATAATATAGCACCTTCAATTGCACCACAGACTAAAACAGTTAAATGTGGTCTATTAAACATTAGGTCTCTCTCTTCTAAGTCCCTGTTGGTAAATGATATAATAATTGATCAACGTATTGATTTATTCTGCCTAACAGAAACCTGGTTACAGCAGGATGAATATGTTAGTTTAAATGAGTCAACACCCCCGAGTCACACTAACTGTCAGAATGCTCGTAGCACGGGCCGGGGCGGAGGATTAGCAGCAATCTTCCATTCCAGCTTATTAATTAATCAAAAATCTAGACAGAGCTTTAATTCATTTGAAAGCTTGTCTCTTAGTCTTGTCCATCCAAATTGGAAGTCCCAAAAACCAGTTTTATTTGTTATTATCTATCGTCCACCTGGTCGTTACTGTGAGTTTCTCTGTGAATTTTCAGACCTTTTGTCTGACTTAGTGCTTAGCTCAGATAAGATAATTATAGTGGGCGATTTTAACATCCACACAGATGCTGAGAATGACAGCCTCAACACTGCATTTAATCTATTATTAGACTCTATCGGCTTTGCTCAAAAAGTAAATGAGTCCACCCACCACTTTAATCATATTTTAGATCTTGTTCTGACTTATGGTATGGAAATAGAAGACTTAACAGTATTCCCTGAAAACTCCCTTCTGTCTGATCATTTTTTAATAACATTTACATTTACCCTGATGGACTACCCTGCAGTGGGGAATAAGTTTCATTACACTAGAAGTCTTTCAGAAAGCGCTGTAACTAGGTTTAAGGATATGATTCCTTCTTTATGTTCTCTAATGTCATATACCAACACAGAGCAGAGTAGCTACCTAAACTCTGTAAGGGAGTTAGAGTATCTCGTCAGTAGTTTTACATCCTCATTGAAGACAACTTTGGATGCTGTAGCTCCTCTGAAAAGAGAGCTTTAAATCAGAAGTGTCTGACTCCGTGGTATAACTCACAAACTCGTAGCTTAAAGCAGATAACCCGTAAGTTGGAGAGGAAATGGCGTCTCACTAATTTAGATCTTCACTTAGCCTGGAAAAAGAGTTTGTTGCTCTATAAAAAAGCCCTCCGTAAAGCTAGGACATCTTTCTACTCATCACTAATTGAAGAAAATAAGAACAACCCCAGGTTTCTTTTCAGCACTGTAGCCAGGCTGACAAAGAGTCAGAGCTCTATTGAGCTGAGTATTCCATTAACTTTAACTAGTAATGACTTCATGACTTTCTTTGCTAACAAAATTTTGACTATTAGAGAAAAAATTACTCATAACCATCCCAAAGATGTATCGTTATCTTTGGCTGCTTTCAGTGATGCCGGTATTTGGTTAGACTCTTTCTCTCCGATTGTTCTGTCTGAGTTATTTTCATTAGTTACTTCATCTAAACCATCAACATGTTTATCAGACCCCATTCCTGCCAGGCTGCTCAAGGAAGTCCTACCATTATTTAATGCTTCAATCTTAAATATGATCAATCTATCTTTGTTAGTTGGCTATGTACCACAGGCCTTTAAGGTGGCAGTAATTAAACCATTACTTAAAAAGCCATCACTTGACCCAGCTATCTTAGCTAATTATAGGCCAATCTCCAACCTTCCTTTTCTCTCAAAGATTCTTGAGAGGGTAGTTGTAAAACAGCTAACTGATCACCTGCAGAGGAATGGTCTATTTGAAGAGTTTCAGTCAGGTTTTAGAATTCATCATAGTACAGAAACAGCATTGGTGAAGGTTACAAATGATCTTCTTATGGCTTCGGACAGTGGACTTATCTCTGTGCTTGTTCTGTTGGACCTCAGTGCTGCTTTTGATACTGTTGACCATAAAATTTTATTACAGAGATTAGAGCATGTCATAGGTATTAAAGGCACTGCGCTGCGGTGGTTTGAATCATATTTGTCTAATAGATTACAGTTTGTTCATGTAAATGGGGAATCTTCTTCACAGACTAAAGATAATTATGGAGTTCCACAAGGTTCTGTGCTAGGACCAATTTTATTCACTTTATACATGCTTCCCTTAGGCAGTATTATTAGACGGCATTGCTTAAATTTTCATTGTTACGCAGATGATACCCAGCTTTATTTATCCATGAAGCCAGAGGATACACACCAATTAGCTAAACTGCAGGATTGTCTTACAGACATAAAGACATGGATGACCTCTAATTTCCTGCTTTTAAACTCAGATAAAACTGAAGTTATTGTACTTGGCCCCACAAATCTTAGAAGCATGGTGTCTAACCAGATCTTTACTCTGGATGGCATTTCCCTGATCTCTAGTAATACTGTGAGAAATCTTGGAGTCATTTTTGATCAGGATGTGTCATTCAAAGCGCATATTAAACAAATATGTAGGACTGCCTTTTTGCATTTACGCAATATCTCTAAAATCAGAAAGGTCTTGTCTCAGAGTGATGCTGAAAAACTAATTCATGCATTTATTTCCTCTAGGCTGGACTATTGTAATTCATTATTATCAGGTTGTCCTAAAAGTTCCCTAAAAAGCCTTCAGTTGGTTCAGAATGCTGCAGCTAGAGTACTGACGGGGACTAGCAGGAGAGAGCATATCTCACCCGTGTTGGCCTCTCTTCATTGGCTTCCTGTTAATTCTAGAATAGAATTTAAAATTCTTCTTCTTACTTATAAGGTTTTGAATAATCAGGTCCCATCTTATCTTAGGGACCTCGTAGTACCATATTACCCCATTAGAGCGCTTCGCTCTCAGACTGCGGGCTTACTTGTAGTTCCTAGGGTTTGTAAGAGTAGAATGGGAGGCAGAGCCTTCAGCTTTCAGGCTCCTCTCCTGTGGAACCAGCTCCCAATTCAGATCAGGGTGACAGATACCCTCTCTACTTTTAAGATTAGGCTTAAAACTTTCCTTTTCGCTAGGGCTTATAGTTAGGGCTGGATCGGGTGACCCTGGACCATCCCTTGGTTATGTTGCTTTAGACGTAGACTGTGGGGGGGTTCCCATGATGCACTGTTTCTTTTTGCTCCGTATGCATCACTCTGCATTTAATCATTAGTGATCGATCTCTGCCCCCCTTCTCGGCATGTCTTTTTTCTGGTTCTTTCCCTCAGCCCCAACCAGTCTCAGCAGAAGACTGCCCCTCCCTGAGCCTGGTTCTGCTGGAGGTTTCTTCCTGTTAAAAGGGAGTTTTTCCTTCCCACTGTGGCCAAGTGCTTGCTCATAGGGGGTCGTTTTGACTGTTGGGGTTTTTCATAATTATTGTATGGCCTTGCCTTACAATATGGAGCGCCTTGGGGCAACTGTTTGTTGTGATTTGGCGCTATATAAGAAAAAAGTTGATTGATTGAAGTTGATATTGAGTATGTAAGGCGGATGTCATCTGCAGCCAAAATTTTGTGCAGCTCAAAAATCCTGGAAACGGAAAAACGTGCCTCTGCGGATAATTGCGGACGTGTGCAGGTGTCGTCCAACTCATACAAGCATGTTTCACGCATAATGCTGACGTTAAGCGAATATGAGCCAATTTTGTGCACAATCCATACGCAAATCCTCCTAAACGCCAGTGGGACAGGACCCTAAGATCCAGACTTTTGTTTATTTTCTAAGTGTATCTGAAGGCAGCAAAATCAGTGAAGTGACATTGAACAGAGGTGTGTTCACTGACCTGTGATAACGTCGGTTCCTCCATGAACTGCTTCAAACTCAGACTCTTCCCATTAACCTGGAAGAAAAATGGAACATGCGATGCAACATTAGGCTCATATGTATTTGGACATTAAAGGTTATTGCTTTCATTATTACAGAGCAATTGATTAGCTATATAAAGTGATTTTCTGTGAGACTCAGGTACAAACTACAGCGCTTTGTGTGACACTGCAGTTTGAAAAGACCAATCTGACAATTAGCTGCTGCGATGATTTGTGTCTGATATCCTCATTATGTCACTGAGAGCTGTAGCGTTTTAAAACACCCACTGAACTTCAGTGAAATAAGTCATTAAGAAATGTAAAGAATATGAGTGGCTGACGCGCCAAAGGTTGCCATAGCAACAGTGACGGACGTACAACCTTTTGACTGGAGAGAGTCTGCGTGAAACACGTTTTGCCTGTTGCTTCACCCGTCACAGATTTATGGTGGTGTGACAGAGAAAAGAGAGAAAAGAAGACACATTAAATCTGGGCTCATGTCTGATGTGTGTGTGTGTGTGTGTGTGTGTGTGTGTGTGTGTGTGTGTGTGTGTGTGTGTGTGTGTGTGTGTGTGTGTGTGTGTGTGTGTGTGTGTGTGTGTGTGTGTGTGTGTGTGTGTGCGTGCGTGTGTGTGCGTGTGCAGTGCCCTCTAAAAGTATTGGAACAGTTGGTATTTCACACATTTTAATTTGTTTATGCCGTTTCAAATACAAAAAATACAGAAAATAAAAATTTCTAAAATGATCTTCCTTAGACTCAAATTTAAAGCAAATCTCTACAACTTGATGTAAACTATTTAAAAATATAAAAACCAAGATGACGGGATGCATAAGTAATCAGCCCCTTTGGTATAATACGTGTAAATAATCAGTTTAATAGCCAGTGTTCTTCAGACAAGTCAGGGGATGGATACATGAACATTTCCAAGTCACTGAATATGTCTTGAACTTTATTTACATCAGTTATGAAGAAATACAAACAGTATGACACTCTGTTGTAAATCTGTGTGGAGTAGACAGTTCTCAAAAACTGAAGGAGAGTGAGGAAAGCCACCAAGACACCCAGACAACCCAGAAGAAGTTACAGGCTTCTGTGGCTGTGATTGGAGAAATTGTGCAAAGTGTATGTTTTGCATTTTGTATCTCCAGTTATACAGCTTCATGATGGTACAGAGGAGGGTTTATTAAAGAGAAGACCTAAAAGTTCAGCTACAATTTTCCAGAAGGTACATCTGAGATGCAAGCCCAGATTGCCTGCTGAAGATCTGTCTGCTCCTGGGTTAAAGCTCCCTGAAGCAAACAGTGGAGTGATTCCCAGGGCAGCAGTGAACTCCCTATGGAGCCTCCTCTGTGAATTGACACTTTGGGTGCAGGTGGTTTCGCTAAATCCAAGGGGGCCGTTTGAATTGGCGGTATACAAATCCCACTCAGTGGGCTCTTCCAGACCTTCCCTGTCTGATTATCACCACCAGGGCTCCATCCTTCAGCGACAGGACCATCAGAATGGATTAAACAGAAGTCGCCTCCACCCCTACAGGAGAATATCATAGTGGGTGAGACTTGAGCAGGACCCATCGTCCTCACTCCTTTGTGCTGCCATGGGAACTATCCTTCTCAAGTCAAGACGACAGACAAACATTGCGAACTTGTCTGCCCGAACTCTCACGCCGCGAAAGGCTCCAGAACTCAGGGCAGTCTTCCTAGTCTCTTCCCCCCCTCAATCTCATCTTGTCCCTCCTCTCTATTCTACTACCTCCCCCCATCAACAAGTCAACTGGCGATGCTGCTGAGCGACGGGAGCAGGATTGATACTCTGGAAGCTCTCAGTTCCTGATGCACACAACTGGCGGCAGAGGACTAGATGGTTGTCTCTCTCATGACCCGAGGAGCAGCATGGAGATTCGGCAGCTACCTCTGCAACAGAGCAGTCCTCTTCAGGACCTGGGCTGCTCCACCCTGAATAGGGGAAGGCCCTAGAAAAGGTGGGCTAAACATCGCTTGTTCCTCACTCAACCTGACCGGACTACCGCATCCGGTGGGAATCCAATTCTGCGAGCGACAAACTGCAAATTTTATGAAACTGACTCTCGGAACATGGAACATACGGACAATGATGGATATGAACGACTCGACAAGACCTGAGAGGAGAACCGCTCTTATTGTTCAACAACTGAAAAGGTTCAACATTGATATAGCTGCACTGCAAGAGACTCGGTTCCCCGCTGAGGGGCAACTTCAGGAAGTTTGACTCGGATACACCTTCTTTTGGAAGGGCAAGTCAGCTGAGGACAGACACATCCATGGAGTTGGATTCGCTGTGAAGTCAAACCTTGTCAAAGAACACAACCTGACACTTGAATGCATTAGTGAGAGGATTATCATCATTCGTGTCCCTCTTCAGAACAACACCTATCTCACAGTCATCTCTGCATATGCCCCAACTCTCCCCTGAGAGGGTGATGTTAAAGCATCCTTCTATGACACTCTCTCTCGTTCCATTTCAAGCATTCCTGCTGAAGACAAGCTTGTCATTCTCTGGGATTTCAATGCCCGTGTGGGCATTGATCATGAAGGATGGTCCAATATCATTAGTAAACATGGTGTCGGCTCATTGAACAGTAACGGGAACTTGCTTCTCGGTCTCTGTACGGAGCATGACCTTCTGATCACCAATACTGTCTTCCAGCTGAAGCTCAGTCAACGTACCACATGGATGCACCCAAGATGTCATCACTGGCACTTGATTGACTACGTGCTTACCCGTGTGAGAGACCGTTGTGACGTTCATGTGACTAAAGCTCTGCCCCATGCAGATGACTGCTGGACCGATCATCGTCTGGTCATCAGCAAGCTTCTACTCCAACTGAAGCAGAAGCCCAGACGCCCGGCAAAACAAGCCCCTGCCAAGAAGCTAGCGGTGCGACGCTTGGAGGATCGGGATACGAGACTTGGTTTCCAAGATGTCCTCAGAAGAGAACTTCTCGACATCGATCTTGTTGAAGGAGACCCACTCCAGAACTGGGAAACTCTGAAAACAACTGTCGTCACTGTCGCAAAGTCAGAAATCGGTCTCCTCAAGAGAAAGCATCGGGACTGGTTTGATGAGAATAACACTGAGACCCAACAACTCATCCAGAAGAAAAACCAAGCTTATCTGAAATGGGAGAACGGCCCAGGATTGAAAGTCAAAGAGAAGGCCTTCAAGGACCTGAAATCCAGCGTCCAGAGTTTGCTACATTGCATGAAAGACAACTGAGCGTGCCCTCAAGCTCCAAACTTTTGCTGATCACAATCTACTGCATGAATTCTTCGCTGGGACTCGTGCCCTCTTCGGTCCTTGGAGAACTGTACCAACACCCATCGAAGCAGCTGACAATCTGACATTCTCAAAGACAACGAAGCCATTGGTCAAAGATGGAAAGAGAGATGGACGCTGTACAAATATCAAATTCAAAAGCTTGAGCGATTCCATCAGCAGAAGCTCAGGAGGATCCTGAACATCTCATGGGAGGAGAGGATTCCAAACACGACTGTGCTCAAAAGAGCTGACCTCCCCTCCATTGAAACAACAATCAATCGACATCAACTTCGTTGGCTTGGGCACATCCAGCACATGGACCAAACCAGACTTCCAAAGAGAGTTCTCTATTCAGAGCTGACTGCGGGACATCGAAAAAGAGGTGGTCCGAAGAAACGATTCAAAGATCAGATCAAACGCACCCTTCAAGACTTTAAGATCAATCTGGACGTGTGGGAGGATCTCGCTCTGAATCGGAGTGCCTGGAGATCTGCCTGCATGATTGGTGCCAAGACCATTGAAGGGGAGCGACGCCAACAGGCTAAATGACGCTAGAAAAAGCTCTGAATTGCTCAATGAGAAGCCGGCACTGCACCCCCTCCAACTATCCCTTGCCCTTCCTGTCCTCGTCTCTTCTACTCTGTATCTCTCTATATCACTCTCTATATCTCGGTCTATTCTCTCACACCAAATGGAAACACCCCTGATTCCTGGAACTATCCTCGATTATCGAGTGATGCCAATGACGACAAGCCCAGATTTGACCTGTTTTGGTAAAAGAAAAACAACAAAAAGAAGAAGAAGAAGAAGGGAAAAAAACAAGGCTGTGAGTTTGACCTCTGACCTGTAGGTGCGTGCAGATCCTGCGCAGGACGTCATAGACACTGTCTCTTGACAGCAGAGACACAAAGACATACTGTGAAAGTTAAAAAAAGAACAACGGTCAGTTAAACATGGTGCCTATTATCACTTAATAATACAATAAACTGATCAACAACTGACCAACTGCTTAAGTTAAGTATTTATTCTTATTACCGCCCTCCAGCTGGAAGGCCAGAAGACGGATACACAGCAATACAATACAGATTTACCACTTTGTAATGTTGCCGTTTGTGACATTAAGGATACCAAGTGATGAAGCTGTTCAGTTGTTATTGTGTCCCACTCACACACTCTAAGTCATGTGCATTCTGCATTAATGCTGCTGTCACAGAAGCGTCAGTTACCTTTGCTAAGGGGACTGACACAACCCCATACCCTGGACAGACCCTGGAATGGGATTTGTTGGTGTAACAGCCTGGATGGTCTTTTTTTCCCCTTTCTTCCAGAACACACAGCAGTCATTTCTTCTACAAAATAACTGGAATACTGAATTGACTGACTACAATACACGTTTCCACTGTGTGATGGTCCAACCCAGATGCCTCCAAGCCCAGATAAGTTGAGGCAGATTCTGTTTCAGTTTTAACAGGCATGTGACTGTAACTCCATATTGCAGTGCTTGACAAAGATTTCCTAAGTAATCTGTTGGCCATGTGACCTTATCAGCTATTGATGAATGATGGTTCTTGCCACATGAGGGGTCAGAGATCACTGGTGCTCAGCTTAGGCTTGTGCTCCTGCCCTTTACGCAGCAAAAATCCTCTAGATTCCTTGAATCATTCAATGATATAATTTACTTTAGAGGGAGAAATATGCAAATAACTTTCCTTCTTTCTTTGAAGAACACTGTTTCTAAACATTTCAATAATTTTCTCATGAATTTGTTGACAAATTGGGGATCCTCTGCCCATCTTTCAAAGACTGAGCGTTTTTAATCAACACTGTTTTTGACCAAATCATGATTTAGACACCTACTTTTTTTTTCTTAACTCACTACTATTCCTAAATTATCCCTGTCCCTCCATTTATTAGGAATATGTGGCAGGCTGGACATGCAGCAATCATTTTCTATAACCACTTACTCCAATCAAAGGTCATCGGGGGTGGAGCCTATCCCAACAGTCACAGGGCATGAGGCGGGGTACACCCTGGTCAGGATGCCACTCTGTTACAAGACCATATCTGGACAAATGAGTCATCAATTCACCTAACGTGCAGTTTTTGGAAGATGGAGGAGCCCATGGGAACACGGGGAGAACATGCAAAATCCACAAAGACAGGACCAGGTGGGACACAATCACACGACCTTCTTGCTGTGAGGAAACAGTGCTAACCACTAATCCACCGTGCCGCCCATGTGTGTATATGAACAAACAAAATGAAGTTGGCCACACAAACCATCAAATGCTGTCTGCAATGAAACAAAAGTCAAAATTAATTTAAGAATCCCTGCAGGTTTTTTAAAGTCGCATTTCCACACTGCCCAAAGTTTTCTGATTTGGGTTTGTAGAATGGCACTCTGCACATCTGTGTACCATAAAGTCAACAAAATTGATCAGATTTATACCAAATTTGAACTGGAAATACCAAGTAAGTATTTCTTCAGTAAGTTTGAATTTGAGCATTGATAATGTTTCACCAAAACCTTCTAAGGACTGTCCATTTTACTGAATAGAATATTGATTACTGGAATTGACGATCCCCTGTGGCTATAGTGTTATAGTGTTTTTAAAAATGCAAATATTGTGAAAAAAGCAGCAAATTTGCAGTACAAATGTAGCAAATTTGCCAGATTAAACATGCACATTTTCGAGATTATAAATATGCAAATCTGTGAGGAAAAAAGTAGCACATTAACTTAATAATTTGATAAATAGCCAAATTACCTGCATTTGCATTAACTGCAAGCAAAAGCATTATAGCATTATTTCTCTTATCTCTTAGACATTAAATATTGAACCCGCTGCCCATGTATTAATTCTTTTTGACTGTAAAAACGTACATGATGAAGTCATTGTCCTGTCTCATTCCATCGCTATAAGGCGCCAATAGGCTACATTTGCATGTGCATTTATGTACCTGTAGTTTTACGTGTTCTAATCTCGCGTTGTCTTTTTCTCGCAAATATACATGTTTATAATCTCGCAAATTTACATGTTTATAATCTCGTTAATTTGTGACTTTAAACTTGAAAATGTAATCTACGAGGTCTGTCCATAAAGTATCGTACCTTTTTATTTTTTTCAAAAACTATATGGATTTCATTCATATGTTTTTACATCAGACATGCTTGAACCCTCGTGCGCATGCTTGAGTTTTTCCACGCCTGTCGGTGACGTCATTCGCCTGTGAGCACGCCTTGTGGAAGGAGTGGTCCCGCCCCCTCGTCGGATTTTCATTGTCTGGAAATGGCGGAATGAAAAGGACTTTTTTTCCATCAGAATTTTTTCAGAAGCTGTTAGAGACTGGCACCTGGAAACCATTCGAAAAATTTATCTGGCTTTCAGTGAAAATTTTACAGGCTTCACAGAGAATACCCCTTTAAGGACGGTCGGTGCGCCGCGCTCCGAGCTGCGACGACGCGGCACAAACCACTGGATCATTTCTAAGCTGATGGCTCTGTGGATACGAGACCGTCGTGTGCTCTTTCTCTGGTTATCACAAGACCTGGACATCAGCCATTTTCCGGCAGATTTCACTTTTAACAAGAGATTTTGTCATGGAAAGCCGCGCGGAGGCTTCGCGCGTCACGACCGATTTGCTGATGAAGCGAGACAAAGGAACACCTCTGTTTCGGAGTGTTAGAGGACAAGTCTGTTGTGAAAGTGTAGGTACACGGACCCACAACAGGGGGCGCAATGAACGGACAATGGAGAAAAGTAAGAACAAGTTTTACTGTTGTGAAAATAGCACAACTGATACAACAATTAGCAATTTGTAAGCCGAAATCTGCTGGTGTCTTGTGGGCAGGCCCGAAGGTAGGAGACGTCCGTCCTAGTTGAACCGGAACCACCCAGATCTCCTCTGCCACCGAAACCCAGAAGTACTGGAACCGCCAAGTCCCGAATTCCCAGGTGGCCACTGCCTCCGCTCGTCGGGTCCGGTACTGCTGGCGGGAAAGAACACAAACACACAGGTTGGGATGCGACCGCACCCAGTAGATGAGAGGGGCAAAGCCGCCTCCACCTCTTGTCACACTGAAGCAGGAAAGGTGAGTACTTATCCGAACACTTGGCCTTCCGCTGTCCTGAAAAGTTTATAAAGTATCGTCACAAAGATACAGTATCTGTTGCAGAGGTGATTACCTTAAACTCAAGGTGATATCTCGGCACTGAGGTGGAGACGCTGTCCTGCTGATATACCTCCGTACTGAGTGAAGTCAGCTGTGTCCAGTAATGGGTGACAGCTGTCATCCTGGCTGCTCTCATCAGGCGGCGGCGCCCTCTGGTGCCTGGAGCCCGCACTCCAGGCAGGGCGCCCTCTGGTGGTGATGGGCCAGCAGTACCTCCTCTTCAGCGGCCCACACACAACAAAGTCAGGGACATGTCCAGCTCTCCACAGGTTCTTTTATACTCACTCGACTGGTAAGCACTGAAAGCCGAGATAGACATGTCCCAACTTGTCCTCTAACACTCCGAAACGGAGGTGTTCCTTTGTCGCGCTTCATCAGCGAATCGGTCGTGACGCGCGAAGCCTCCGCGCGGCTTTCCATGACAAAATCTCTTGTTAAAAGTGAAATCTGCCAGAAAATGGCTGATGTCCAGGTCTTGTGATAACCAGAGAAAGAGAACACGACGGTCTCGTATCCACAGAGCCATCAGCTTAGAAATGATCCAGTGGTTTGTGCCGCATCGTCGCAGCTCGGCGCACCGACCGTCCTTAAAGGGGTCCTTAAACCTGTAGTTAAAGTCCTTATTCTCTGTGAAACCCACTGAAAGCCAGATAAATTTTTCGAATGGTTTCCAGGTGCCAGTCTCTAACAGCTTCTGAAGAAATTCTGATGGAAAAAAAGTCCTTTCATTTCGCCATTTCCAGACAATGAAAATCCGATGAGGGGGCGGGACCACTCCTTCCACAAGGCGTGCTCACAGGCGAATGACGTCACCGACAGGCGTGGAAAAACCCTCGCATGCGCACGAGGGTTCAAGCATGTCTGACGTAAAAACATATGAATGAAATCCATATAGTTTTTAAAAAAAATAAAAAGGACCGTTAATTTATGGACAGACCACGTACATTTTTCCCCGTCTTTGAATGGCCCTAATATGCCGTTGTATAAAAAAGTATAAATCATCCAACTGTAAAATGTGAAAGCGTGACTGCCAATATTCTATTTATCCAAATCCCAATGTGGCAACGTGAATACATCAGTAATACAGCTGGTTTACTGTATCAGAAAGCACAAAATATGATTTTGTGAATATCGCCCAATTTATCGATCAAAGTGACCAACCCGACACGAAGCCAAATGAGCACCACGGTGTCTTTAAAAAATAATTAAATTAGCAGGGAGATGACGCTCTGTGTGTTACACCTGCAGCTCTTTGTGTTTTGGACTGTTGTTTCTCCTCGACACTGGAGCCCGACCGATATGGATTTTTTGAGGCAGATGCCGATAACGATATTTGGATGAAAAAATGCAGATAATCGATAAATCAGCTGATTTGGCGATAGCCGATAAATCAGCCGATAGTATTATTTTTTTAAATGAATAAAATGTTCTTTTTTGGAGCCTTAACAAAAAAAGGTATTAACTAAAAGCTGAAGCTTTGTCCTGATATTAACTTTATAACAGAGAAGAATTTTCAAGTTCAAAAAAATGCAAAAATGCAATTGGAACAGTTAGGCGGCTATTCAAATGGGCCAACTAGTAAGACATCACTCCTGAAAACAATCTTTGCCATATCACATGAGGTAAATCTGCCCTACGATTGTATTTTGGAAAACCATGTGACAGAGAACAAATTCCAATTGGACACTCACATTGCGCACGCCATCACACATCTTCTATGAGGAGTACCAAGATGGCCGACAGTGGATTGAAAGTCCGCGGAGTTAACGTTTCAGCAAAAAAAAAAAAAAAAAAAGTTTCTATCTCATATCATTAAAAAGTTATTTACAATTTAGTAAAGCTTGGTCCCAGCCATCGTATACGATGGTGTCGGCCCCAGAGGGTTAATGGTGAATGGCAGTAATTCCCAGAAGCCTTCCGGATGACCAGTGAATCTGAATGTTTCAACCTCTTAGCAGTAATCAAAAGTTTTTCATGCTAGAAATAAGGTCTACACAACGTGAGCTTAATAAAAAGTGTGACCAACGCAATGAAGCACATTTGACACATTACTATATAAACTGAGTTAATCAAACTGAGTTGAACTGAAATGGGAAAAATGTGAGGTGAATGTACAAACAACATCCTTATAAACTTACTTGTATGCTTTTATCAGCCGATCAGTGCAGTGTGATGGCGAACTACAGGGGCTGGTGATGAACACATTTAAGCAGGAATGTAAGCAGCTCTCAGTTGAATGGAGTCAGAGCTCCATCTACTGGACAAAGGGTGCAAGGACATTTTACATTGCCGACACAAACATTATTTCAGTAACTGTTCTGTTTATGAGAAATTATTGGCATTCTATCGGCAAAATTTCAGCCAATAGTGAGTACTTTGAAAAGGACTTATATCGGCCGATAATATCGGCCGGCCGATATATCGGTCGGGCTCTACTCGACACCTACTTAATGTTGCTTCGTGAGTTTCATGCTTTTGGTTACATCAACAAGCTTCTGGCAGACGTCTGGTTGGTTCCCATTAAAAGTTTTTGATTTCCTGATGTGGATTGTTTCTAAAGCACAGTCCAGATATTTTCAGGAGGTTTGAGGTCAGAACTGGGAAGGACATTCCAAAAACTTAATGTTCTCCTGCTTTGTTGTGCCACAATCAGCTTTGATGCTGTTGGGGTTATTGTCCTTTTGGAAAACCCAGTTCTGTGTTGTGTGGGCCGCCAGAAGAGGAGGTACTGCTGGCCCACCACCAGAGGGCGCCCTGCCTGAAGTGCGGGCTTCAGGCATGAGAGGGCGGTGCCGCCACGGACACAGCCGGGGGTGACAGCTGTCACTCATTATCTCATGCCAGCTGTCATCCATCTTCACTACATCATTCCACTCCATAAAAACCGGATGTCATCTCCACCTCGTTGCCGAGATATCATCTACCAGTGAAGGTAATATTCTCTGCTGTAATCTAAACTGTGTCTTAGTCTGAACTCTTTTTGCAGCCGCTTTCCTGTGGTGTGCCTTATCTGTGAGATTGGCGTTTGGTGTATTCAGCGACGGCTTCGCTTCACACCCCAACCAGATAAGTGGTTAGACAGGAGCTGCACGAGTGTGTGTTAGAGGTGGAGGTGGCATCTCCACCATTGTTGTTACTGGGTGTGCACGCACCCACGTCTTACTGTTTTTGCTCCTCGCTAGCAGTACCAGATCCGACATTCGGAGACGGTGGCCACCTGGGGACTCGGGACTTGGCGGCTCCAGTATTCACCAGGTTCGGTGGCAGAGGAAATCGTGTGGCTCCGGTTCTTCTCAGGACAGACGTCTTCCATCCTCGAGCCTGCCCACACGTCACCTTTGTGGATTGACTGTTTTCATAAATTCTGTATTCCTTTGTGTTTTGGTTGTGCCCTTTCACAACAGTAAAGTGTTGATATTCGACTCTTTCATTGTCCGTTCATTTACGCCCCCTGTTGTGGGTCCGTGTCACTACACTTTCCCAACATTCTGTCCAGATTTGAACCACCTATGACTGGGCAGTCAGGGTCTTGCCATCAGTTCTATTCAATTTATTTTCAATTTTCAATTTATTTAATTTATAGAGCACCAAATCACAAGAAAGTTTCCTCAAGGTGCGTCACTCTGTTAAGTGCAGAAACAAAACAGCATATTGTGTCTTGATACATTCTACAACTCTATTTTTTTTTAACCACAGATGAACTTGATTAATATATGTCACAAGGTACATGTGACCAAGCAGTGTGCGTGGTCGTGCATGTGCCGTCCCTGTACTAAGTGCAGCCTTTTAATGTCTCAACACCAAATCAGCTGGAATTTGTTCTGAAACATTTGATGAAAATGAAGCTCATTCTGATTACGGACACTGAAACAATGATCGGAGCAGGTTTTGGTTTTACTGCAGCGTAGCGTTTTGAGCTAACATAACTAATTCACAGTACTGATGAAAACTATTCCCACTCGCTCATCTTCAACCACTTCCTCCAATTAAAGGTCACAGGTCATGTTCTATATATTGTTGAATTCTAGTTTTCATTTCCTATTTTGTTGTTTATTTCTTCTAGAATTTACTCCTGTAGTTGGCATTGCGTTTCTCCCTGCAGCAGCTAGTTTTTTAGCTAGGCGCAGCAGAGGTCAGCGCAGTGATGAGCACACGGCCAGGAAGCAAACCAGACGAGTGGGGTTTTTTTAATCACAGCTATTCAGAATTTATTTATTTATTTATTTTAAACCAAATTTAGCATCCACTAACTGTCCATAACTTATTAACCAATACTTGTAGAGGGGAAGTGCCTCCACTAACCATCCAGCAGGTGGCAGTGAATCTATGTGGTATCACACAGACAAAACAAAGTTGCTTTTTTTAATGGTGGTTGGCTCTCACTGCGGTATTGTATCACTTCCTGTTCCGGAGCACAGCGGTGTTTTTCTGTATCTGTTAGCTGTTTAATCTGCGCAGTTAGATTGATCTAGTTATCTAGATTACGATTTGTTTCCCAGTGTAATCTTTACGTGCCTTAACTAAAGCACTCCTTCTGCTGAATCACCTCTAAATTATTTACACATTATTCACTTTGCGTGTTTTTAGGAATCCGCTAGCTTAGCGTAGCTACTAGCTCTTAGCCGATTTAGCATGGCGGCTTCTCCTGTCTCTCCCGCACTTTTCTGCTCTGGGTGTGAAATGTTTAGTTATTCCTCGGCCTCCTTTAGCAGTAATGGTACTTGTAATAAGTGTAGCTTATTCGTAGCTTTGGAGGCCAGGCTGGGCGAATTGGAGACTCGGCTCCGCACCGTGGAAAATTCTACAGCTAGCAAGGCCCCTGTAGTCGGTGCGGACCAAGGTAGCTTAGCCGCCGTTAGTTACCCCCTGGCAAATCCCGAGCAGCCGGGAAAGCAGGCCGACTGGGTGACTGTGAGGAGGAAGCGTAGCCCTAAACAGAAGCCCCGTGTACACCGCCAACCCGTTCACATCTCTAACCGTTTTTTCCCACTCGACGACACACCCGCCGAGGATCAAACTCTGGTTATTGGCGACTCTGTTTTGAGAAATGTGAAGTTAGCGACACCAGCAACCATAGTCAATTGTCTTCCGGGGGCCAGAGCAGGCGACATTGAAGGAAATTTGAAACTGCTGGCTAAGGCTAAGCGTAAATTTGGTAAGATTGTAATTCACGTCGGCAGTAATGACACCCGGTTACGCCAATCGGAGGTCACTAAAATTAACATTAAATCGGTGTGTAACTTTGCAAAAACAATGTCGGACTCTGTAGTTTTCTCTGGGCCCCTCCCCAATCAGACCGGGAGTGACATGTTTAGCCGCATGTTCTCCTTGAATTGCTGGCTGTCTGAGTGGTGTCCAAAAAATGAGGTGGGCTTCATAGATAATTGGCAAAGCTTCTGGGGAAAACCTGGTCTTGTTAGGAGAGACGGCATCCATCCCACTTTGGATGGAGCAGCTCTCATTTCTAGAAATCTGGCCAATTTTCTTAAATCCTCCAAACCGTGACTATCCAGGGTTGGGACCAGGAAGCAGAGTTGTAGTCTTACACACCTCTCTGCAGCTTCTCTCCCCCTGCCATCCCCTCATTACCCCATCCCCGTAGAGACGGTGCCTGCTCCCAGACTACCAATAACCAGCAAAAATCTATTTAAGCATAAAAATTCAAAAAGAAAAAATAATATAGCACCTTCAACTGCACCACAGATTAAAACAGTTAAATGTGGTCTATTAAACATTAGGTCTCTCTCTTCTAAGTCCCTGTTGGTAAATGATATAATAATTGATCAACATATTGATTTATTCTGCCTTACAGAAACCTGGTTACAGCAGGATGAATATGTTAGTTTAAATGAGTCAACACCCCCGAGTCACACTAACTGTCAGAATGCTCGTAGCACGGGCCGGGGTGGAGGATTAGCAGCAATCTTCCATTCCAGCTTATTAATTAATCCAAAACCCAGACAGAGCTTTAATTCATTTGAAAGCTTGTCTCTTAGTCTTGTCCATCCAAATTGGAAGTCCCAAAAACCAGTTTTATTTGTTATTATCTATCGTCCACCTGGTCGTTACTGTGAGTTTCTCTGTGAATTTTCAGACCTTTTGTCTGACTTAGTGCTTAGCTCAGATAAGATAATTATAGTGGGCGATTTTAACATCCACACAGATGCTGAGAATGACAGCCTCAACACTGCATTTAATCTATTATTAGACTCTATTGGCTTTGCTCAAAAAGTAAATGAGTCCACCCACCACTTTAATCATATCTTAGATCTTGTTCTGACTTATGGTATGGAAATAGAAGACTTAACAGTATTCCCTGAAAACTCCCTTCTGTCTGATCATTTCTTAATAACATTTACATTTACTCTGATGGACTACCCAGCAGTGGGGAATAAGTTTCATTACACTAGAAGTCTTTCAGAAAGCGCTGTAACTAGGTTTAAGGATATGATTCCTTCTTTATGTTCTCTAATGCCATATACCAACACAGTGCAGAGTAGCTACCTAAACTCTGTAAGGGAGATAGAGTATCTCGTCAATAGTTTTACATCCTCATTGAAGACAACTTTGGATGCTGTAGCTCCTCTGAAAAAGAGAGCTTTAAATCAGAAGTGTCTGACTCCGTGGTATAACTCACAAACTCGTAGCTTAAAGCAGATAACCCGTAAGTTGGAGAGGAAATGGCGTCTCACTAATTTAGAAGATCTTCACTTAGCCTGGAAAAAGAGTCTGTTGCTCTATAAAAAAGCCCTCCATAAAGCTAGGACATCTTTCTACTCATCACTAATTGAAGAAAATAAGAACAACCCCAGGTTTCTTTTCAGCACTGTAGCCAGGCTGACAAAGAGTCAGAGCTCTATTGAGCTGAGTATTCCATTAACTTTAACTAGTAATGACTTCATGACTTTCTTTGCTAACAAAATTTTAACTATTAGAGAAAAAATTACTCATAACCATCCCAAAGACGTATCGTTATCTTTGGCTGCTTTCAGTGATGCCGGTATTTGGTTAGACTCTTTCTCTCCGATTGTTCTGTCTGAGTTATTCTCATTAGTTACTTCATCCAAACCATCAACATGTTTATTAGACCCCATTCCTACCAGGCTGCTCAAGGAAGCCCTACCATTATTTAATGCTTCGATCTTAAATATGATCAATCTATCTTTGTTAGTTGGCTATGTACCACAGGCTTTTAAGGTGGCAGTAATTAAACCATTACTTAAAAAGCCATCACTTGACCCAGCTATCTTAGCTAATTATAGGCCAATCTCCAACCTTCCTTTTCTCTCAAAAATTCTTGAAAGGGTAGTTGTAAAACAGCTAACTGATCATCTGCAGAGGAATGGTCTATTTGAAGAGTTTCAGTCAGGTTTTAGAATTCATCATAGTACAGAAACAGCATTAGTGAAGGTTACAAATGATCTTCTTATGGCCTCGGACAGTGGACTCATCTCTGTGCTTGTTCTGTTAGACCTCAGTGCTGCTTTTGATACTGTTGACCATAAAATTTTATTACAGAGATTAGAGCATGCCATAGGTATTAAAGGCACTGCGCTGCGGTGGTTTGAATCATATTTGTCTAATAGATTACAATTTGTTCATGTAAATGGGGAATCTTCTTCACAGACTAAAGTTAATTATGGAGTTCCACAAGGTTCTGTGCTAGGACCAATTTTATTTACTTTATACATGCTTCCCTTAGGCAGTATTATTAGACGGTATTGCTTAAATTTTCATTGTTACGCAGATGATACCCAGCTTTATCTATCCATGAAGCCAGAGGACACACACCAATTAGCTAAACTGCAGGATTGTCTTACAGACATAAAGACATGGATGACCTCTAATTTCCTGCTTTTAAACTCAGATAAAACTGAAGTTATTGTACTTGGCCCCACAAATCTTAGAAACATGGTGTCTAACCAGATCCTTACTCTGGATGGCATTACCCTGACCTCTAGTAATACTGTGAGAAATCTTGGAGTCATTTTTGATCAGGATATGTCATTCAAAGCGCATATTAAACAAATATGTAGGACTGCTTTTTTGCATTTACGCAATATCTCTAAAATCAGAAAGGTCTTGTCTCAGAGTGATGCTGAAAAACTAATTCATGCATTTATTTCCTCTAGGCTGGACTATTGTAATTCATTATTATCAGGTTGTCCTAAAAGTTCCCTAAAAAGCCTTCAGTTAATTCAAAATGCTGCAGCTAGAGTACTGACGGGGACTAGAAGGAGAGAGCATATCTCACCCATATTGGCCTCTCTTCATTGGCTTCCTGTTAATTCTAGAATAGAATTTAAAATTCTTCTTCTTACTTATAAGGTTTTGAATAATCAGGTCCCATCTTATCTTAGGGACCTCATAGTACCATATCACCCCAATAGAGCGCTTCGCTCTCAGACTGCAGGCTTACTTGTGGTTCCTGGGGTTTGTAAGAGTAGAATGGGAGGCAGAGCCTTCAGCTTTCAGGCTCCTCTCCTGTGGAACCAGCTCCCAATTCAGATCAGGGAGACAGACACCCTCTCTACTTTTAAGATTAGGCTTAAAACTTTCCTTTTTGCTAAAGCTTATAGTTAGGGCTGGATCAGGTGACCCTGAACCATCCCTTAGTTATGCTGCTATAGACGTAGACTGCTGGGGGGTTCCCATGATGCACTGTTTCTTTCTCTTTTTGCTCTGTATGCACCACTCTGCATTTAATCATTAGTGATCGATCTCTGCTCCCCTCCACAGCATGTCTTTTTCTTGGTTCTCTCCCTCAGCCCCAACCAGTCCCAGCAGAAGACTGCCCCTCCCTGAGCCTGGTTCTGCTGGAGGTTTCTTCCTGTTAAAAGGGAGTTTTTCCTTCCCACTGTAGCCAAGTGCTTGCTCACAGGGGGTCGTTTTGACCGTTGGGGTTTTACATAATTATTGTATGGCCTTGCCTTACAATATAAAGCGCCTTGGGGCAACTGTTTGTTGTGATTTGGCGCTATATAAAAAAATTGATTGATTAAATTGATTGAATCATTCTGGTGCATCAAAGTTCACCAGATGCAGGAGCATAAATCCTCATTATATGGATTTGAATTTCCTGCGTTATATGATGACAGTGTATATTATCTCTGAGATACTGTGGCAGGGACGAACTAACTCACTCACTCATCTATTTTTTTCTTTCAATCAATTTCAATCAATTTTTTTATATAGCGCCAAATCACAACAAACAGTTGCCCCAAGCCAGATGTTTTTCCCAGTTGAGGGATTTGTGCTTCAGCCGGCGCTCACCTGCCCGTCCGATTGTTGACAGTTTGATATCGTTATTCCTGCACTCGGGAACACAGCAGAAGCTGTCACGCAAACCACAGTGACCAGCTGATTTCCCCCCCCCCCACCCCACGGCACAGGACTGCTGCCCTATCTTTAGCTCAGTGGGTTTTTTCCATCACACCTCTGGCGGAACACGCAGCCACGCTGCACTAATCTCAGTAAGTGAATGTCACAGAGCTGGAAGTGTTTACCTTCTGCCCAGCGTCTGTGGTGATCGCCAGGCCGTTCGGCACCAGGCCAGCTGTTTTATGCTTCTTCACCAGCCTGACAGAAATCACAGGGAACGCCACCTGTGCCAGACAGAAAAGATAAATGTTCAAACTGCAATGTTGCAGTCAGCATGTGACATGACTCACAATACCAGGATCATGACAATTCAAAACATGGGGATCACAACGCAACTCAAAACACGGAGATCACGGCACGACTCAAAACACAGAGATTACGACTCAAAACACAGAGGTCACAACGCGACTAAAACACAGGGATAAGGACGTGCCTCAAAACACAGAAATTACTACTCAAAACACAGGGATCACGACACAACTCAAAACACAGAGATCACAACGCAACTCAAAACACGGAGATCACGGCACGACTCAAAACACAGAGATTACGACTCAAAACACAGAGGTCACAACGCGACTAAAACACAGGGATAAGGACGTGCCTCAAAACATAGAAATTACTACTCAAAACACAGACATCATGACGTGACTCAAAACACAGAAATTACTACTCAAAACACAGACATCATGACGTGACTCAAAACACAGAAATTACTACTCAAAACACAGAGATCATGACGTGACTCAAAACACAGAAATTACTACTCAAAACACGGGGATCACAACACAACTCAAAACACAGAGATAACAATGCAACTCAAAACAGAGATTGCAATGCGACTCAAAACACGGAGATCATGACAAGACACAAAACACAGGGATCATGACACAACTCAAAACACAAAGATCACAACGCAACTCAAAACAGAGATCACAATGCGACTCAAAACACAAAGATCACGACAAGACACAAAACACAGGAATCATGACACGACTCAAAACACAGAAAATACAACTCAAAACACGGATCATGACGTGACTCAAAACATAGAAATTACTACTCAGAACACAGGGATCACGACAACTCAAAACACAAAGATCACAACGCAACTCAAAACAGAGATCACAATGCGACTCAAAACACGAAGATCACGACAAGACACAAAACACAGGAATCATGACACGACTCAAAACACAGAAAATACAACTCAAAACACAGGGATCATGACGTGACTCAAAACACAGAAATTACTACTCAAAACACGGGGATCACGACACGACTCAAAACACAGAAATTACTACTCAGAACACAGGGATCACGACAACTCAAAACACAGAGATCATGACGTGACTCAAAACACAGAAATTACTACTCAAAACACAGGGATCACGACACAACTCAAAACACAAAGATCACAATGCGACTCAAAACACGAAGATCACGACAAGACACAAAACACAGGAATCATGACACGACTCAAAACACAGAAAATACAACTCAAAACACAGGGATCATGACGTGACTCAAAACACAGAAATTACTACTCAAAACACGGGAATCACGACACAACTCAAAACACACAGATCACAACGCAACTCAAAACAGAGATCGCAATGCGACTCAAAACACGGAGATCATGACAAGACACAAAACACAGGGATCATGACATGACTTAAAACACAGAAATTACAACTCAAAACACAGGGATCATGACACGACTCAAAACACAGAAATTACGACTCAAAACACAGGGATCATGAAACGACTCAAAACACAGAAATTACAACTCAAAACACAGGGATCATGACGTAACTCAAAACACAGAAATTACAACTCAAAACACAGGGATCATGACGTGACTCAAAACACAGAAATTACAACTCAAAGCACAGGGATCATGACGTGACTCAAAACAGAAATTACAACTCAAAACACACGACAAGACACAAAACACAGGGATCATGACACGACTCAAAACACAGAAATTACAACTCAAAACACAGGGATCATGACACGACTCAAAACACAGAAATTACGACTCAAAACACAGGGATCATGAAACGACTCAAAACACAGAAATTACGACTCAAAACACAGAAATTACAACTCAAAACACAGGGATAATGACACGACTCAAAACACAGAAATTACAACTCAAAACACAGGGATCATGACACGACTCAAAACAGAAATTACAACTCAAAACACAGGGATCATGACGTGACTCAAAACAGAAATTACAACTCAAAACACACGACAAGACACAACACACAGGGATCATGACGCGACTCAAAACACAGAAATTATAACTCATAACACAGGGATCATGACGCGACTCAAAACACAGAAATTACAACTCAAAACACAGGGATCATGATGTGACTCAAAACAGAAATTACAACTCAAAACACAGGGATCATGACGTGACTCAAAACACAGAAATTACAACTCAAAACACAGGGATCATGACGTGACTCAAAACACAGAAATTACAACTCAAAACACAGGGATCATGACGTGACTCAAAACACAGAAATTACAACTCAAAACACAGGGATCATGACGTGACTCAAAACACAGAAATTACAACTCAAAACACAGGGATCATGACGTGACTCAAAACACAGAAATTACAACTCAAAACACAGGGATCATGACGTGACTCAAAACACAGAAATTACAACTCAAAACACAGGGATCATGACGCGACTCAAAACACAGAAATTACAACTCAAAACACAGGGATCACGACAAGACACAAAACACAGGGATCATCACGTGAAACATGGAGATCACGACATGGAATTTAATTTTCAACCCAATGTGAAGTGGATTCTAGACTTGCCCAGGCAAGGTCAGCCAGAGGTCAGCCATTTGGGTGAAGATCACGGTCACTGGGGTCAAATGTCAGACTACTATTGTCTAGTCCAATTAAATGGAGAGAAACACTGTCAATATAAACGTGTTTTGATTTCGATGAAGTTTCCAGCAGCTGTTACAGCCACAGCGGAAAGTTAGAATTCAGAGATGAAGCTCCTGATTTTTTTCCTGGTTGAAGTCGTGTGTTTATGAGCTTCATTTCCCTTCATTGCCATTTGAAAAATATTAAAAGTAAAGAGATTTTGTTTCATTCTTACTGTACCTATCGGCTGTAAGTGAGAAAACTAACAATAAAGGGGTTTTTTTGTGTATTCAAATGATACTGATTTATTCTAAGATCTGGGTATTTGTGCTTTTGTGTGATGACTTTGATTTCTACTATTTCTGACTTTAACTGTATCCATAATAAAAGTTAAGAAGGGAAATAACATATCATGAAATGAAACATTTCTCAAAAATAACGAAATACCTAAATAAAATAAAATAAGGAAGATTGTATGTTCATGTGCTGAAATCGTCATCCTGCTGGAACAACTTATTTTTTCTGATATCAGTAATGAAATCAGCTATTATTGATTGTGTACTGTTCTGACATCTGGGTGTTTGTTTTAATGATCACATGATGATCTGCTGTTTTAAAAAGCCACACAGTAATGTAGGCCTGCAAACTTGTGTGCAAAAACTGCTGCAATTATTATTATGTACGCAGAAAAACTAAAAACTGCAGTTAGAAACTCAGGTAAAATAAAATAAAAGAATAATCCTTTATTAGTCCCACAACGAGGAAATTTATGATGCTACAGCAGCAAAGGGACACTCAAAGAACAACTGTGCACAGTATGCAGAAATAAGTTAAAAACAATACACACACACACACACACACAGAAATCAAGTTCTGTGTAGAATAACAATATATACCATAGAATACACTATTTACAAGCAAGAAACAAAAGAATGCTTCAAAATATTTACGTGTGTCCAATATTATTATTATTATTGCAGAAGTTATTATTGCACATAAGAAACAGAAAATTTGACCTTCAAAATTCTCCAGGGGAAATGACATTAACATTTATCTTCTCAAATATGTTTTCTCAGTTCATTTATACAGAGCTGTGATGGATTCATTACATGGATTTGCTCCAAACAGTTTATGTGGACTGTGTGAGAAAAGAGAACCTTAATTAAGATTAGAAGCTGTTGCTATGTATAATTTTGTGACTCAGCAATCTGTGGATAAATAAAAATTGTTCATTAAAAAAGAAAAACACATAGCAATTAAAAAGCAATCCATGCCTCGTTGCAGGCTTGACCCTCTGCAACAAACTGAAGTCATTTAATCCTTTCAAGAGCCAGTAATCCTTTCTCTTGTGTCTTTCAGTTGAGACCACAGCCTGTGGGACTGATGCACTCCAGTTCCAAATGATTGGCAGTGGTGGGCACAGATAACCAAAAAATTAAGTTCGATAACAGATAATCAGATAACTGAAAAGTTATCTTTGATAAAGATAAACCGATAAACCACCCAAAAATGTATTGGAAGTTACAGATAACCGATAACCGATAAATTCCAGTATTGTCTCTGGTACACTTGCAACTACTAACAAGCTGATTTTGAGTTTTAACACCACGATCACTTTTGGAAGCATTAAAAGGGACAACAGTCCCAAACAATGAGTCAGCCCTTCTGTCTTTGAGCATCCTGCCCCCTGCTGGAAGCTCCTGTTTACTACATGGCTTCCAGCACAGACGCAAGCTGAGGAGAGCTATGAAGCTCACCTCTCTGCTCAATCACAATGATGCCATGAGGCGAAGGAGGTCTTGGAAAATAAAGCAATGCTGAGTTATGGTTTGGTTTATAAGTAAAATGAATACTGATAGAATAACTCCATTAATGGCAATTCTGTCATTTGTACATAGTTTAAATATAACATATATCTTTTAATGTTGAATAATGCACTAATTCTGAAGTTTTGTAACAAACACAGACTGATCGAAAAGGATTCTGGGTAAAATGTGCCTCCGCTAACACTGATTGGTTGAATCATTCATTCTATGTAAACCAACACGTTAATGTGAGGTGTGTCGTGTGTTGGTGTTTACAGATAAATGTGCTTTTGTAAAACATTCCATTTTTTTATTTGTAAAAAAAAAAGGCATTTTCAAAAAAAAGCCAAGTTGTAATTAGATAACAGTCTGATATAACCTGTGTCAAAAATAAATAATAGAACACTGTCATGATCTACTGGTGTCAGATGTTCAGTACTTAAGCTGGGTTTACACTGCGAGTTCTGGCCCTTTTTCAGATTATTTTTCATTCAGGAATTTTTTGGATCGCAGAGTTTCAGGTTAATCGCGCATGCTGCATCGTGTAGTATACATGGAGTAACAAGCTGCATTTAACATCTCACGAGTCACAACCACCTCCTGATCGCCGATCGTATGGGCGAATGAAAATCAAACCTGTTTGATATTCTGGTCGGCCGTCGTGAGGGTATCCTGCTGCTGAAGTGCTACAAGCATCCAACCTCTCGCACTGTGCATGTGCAAACACCACAGACCTGTCTTGTAATGTTTTTTTGTTGTTTTGTTTTTAAACTTTGAATGTCTCCCATTGAGAGTTTTTGTAAATTAAGTTTGCAAAAAAGCTTACATTTTACTTCTGGAAACATGAGTCCGACGTGTGGTTTTTGAATGTGTGTGAGAACATAAATCGTGCACTCTGAACTTTTACACCGTGCGGTTCTGTGGTACAGTTTGAACTGAAACCAAGTACAGTGATTAAAAATATCATACAGTGTCTGCCCAGCTTCAGGACGAATACTGCCATGAACACTACTGGCCAGTAGATGGGGGTAGAGACTGTGAAAACTTGCCAAAACAAAATTCCAGATAATCCGTGTCTGCTACATTTAAGATGCGTGGAATTTAACAAACACAATAACAACGTCTATAAACCCAGAGAATATATTCATGAGTTTTAGGCACTAGAGTTTAATGCATATATCTTTTAATGTTAACAAACACAAACACAATAACAACGTCTATAAACCCAGAGAATATATTCACGAGTTTTAGGCACTAGAGTTTAATGCTGTTGTCCGTGGAGCCTGAAGAAAGTGTCTGAAATGCATTGTCCTGTCGTGAATGTACTGAGATTACCCTATCCTACCCATAATGCACTGCTGGGCACAGCATGTGCTCACTGAAACCTTAAAAATGAGCACATTGTTGTGTGGGCCGCCAGAAGAGGAGGTACTGCTGACCCACCACCAGAGGGCGCCCTGCCTGAAGTGCGGGCTTCAGGCACGAGAGGGCGCTGCCGCCACGGACACAGCCGGGGGTGACAGCTGTCACTCATTATCTCTTGACAGCCGTCACCCATCTACACTACATCATCTCACTCCATAAAGACCGGACGTCGTCTCCACCTCGTTGCCGAGATATCTTCTACCTGTGAAGGTAATTCTCTGCTGTATCTAAAATTGTGTCATAAGTCTGAACTCTTTTGCAGCCGTTTTCCTGTGGTGTGCCTTATTTGCGGGATTGGCGTTTGGTGTGAACAGCGACGGCTTCGATTCACACCCAAACCAGATAAGTGGTTTAACAGGAGCTGCACGAGTGTGTGATTAGAGGTGGAGGTGACTTTCCACCTTCTGACTGTTTTTGTTACTGGGTGTGCACACACCCACATCTCACTGTTTGTGCTCCTCGCCAGCAGTACCAGATCCGACAGTCGGGGACGGTGATCACCTGGGAATTCGGGACTTGGCGGCTCCAGTATTCACCAGGTTCTGTGGCGGTGGAAATCGTGTGGTCCCGGCTCTTCTCAGGACAGACGTCTTCTATCCTCGAGCCTGCCCACACGTCACCTTGGTGTATTGACTGCTATCAGATTCTGTGATTGTCTGTATAATCGTTGTGCACATTCACAACATTAAATTGTTACCTTTTGGCTCATCTATTGACCGTTCATTTGCGCCCCCTGTTGTGGGTCCGTGTCACTACACTTTCCCCAACACACGTTACTTTAAAACTCAAACATATATTTGATATTTTCACTTTATAAAACTTCAGACGTGACAGTAATTTTAAATAACTTGTCCGAAATTAGTTTGGTTAAAATTTGAACCATAAGTTAAAAATGTATGCCTCTGGATGAGTTGGGTAATACTGCCCTCTTATCAGTATGGGGTTAAAAGAAATGAGTTTTTGTTTTTTTTTTTGGTGACCAGTTGTCCTTTGCCTGCAGGGGATAGAGCAGTTTCTCCTAGAAGCAGCTCTCTTCTGTTTGCAGAGGGTATAACTATACATCTGCTATGAAACTTTTAACAGGTAGGTGCTCAACTGATTTTAAATTTTAAAAATGTTTGTAGCTGTTTACTAAGTTAATGAGATGAAAATTTATTGGAAGATAATTAGTCTGATAATGGTTTTTAAAGTTATCTAAAAAGATAACCCGATAATGAAAACATTATCTTCGATAATTATCTGTTATGGGATTATTGGAACTGTGCCCACCACTGCTGATTGGCAACTCTGACTGGTTAATGTCATATTTGGATGACAAAATGTCCAAACAACAATGCACACAGTAAACTCAACCCTTTTGTGCACAGTGTCGGCTTTGCATAGGTATTTAAATTCTCACAAACACATTTGGTGTGTTGTGCTCTTGGTACAAACTCGTTTCAAGCTATTGTGGAGCCACTGATCAAAAAACCGGGTTTGGATCCCACGGCTTTTTCAAATTATCGACCTATCTCCAAGTTACCGCTTGTGACGAAAATTTTAGAGAAATGCGTCTTTGCACAGTTGCAGCCTTTTGTAGATACAAACGGCACATTGGATCCATTTCAATCAGGGTACAAAGCATTTCACAGCACTGAGTCTGCACTTTTAAAGGTTTTTAATGATCTCCTTTTAACAACTGATTCTGGCAGTTCAGCCATTTTAGTGCTTTTAGATCTCACTGCAGCTTTTGACACAGTTGACCACGCAATTCTTTTAGACCACCTGAGAGACTGTGTGGGTGTCAGGGGGACTGTTCTGGAGTGGTTTAGGTTGTACCTGTCGGAGAGGTCTTTCTCTGTCAGGCTGGGGGACTCCACCTCGTCATCAGCCCCTCTTCATTGTGGAGTCCCCCAGGGTTCTATCCTAGGACCCATGCTATTTGCTCTTTATCTCCTCCCACTCAGAGAGATTTTTAGAAAACATGAAGTGGCCTACCATTTTTATGCTGATGATTGTCAAATCTACATGCCTATTGCTAAAAACAGCCTTTGCCCCCTAACACCCCTACTCGACTGTCTGTGTGACGTCAGGGCTTGGCTGTCACAGAACTTTTTGAAACTTAATGAGGGAAAAACAGAGGTTATGTTGTTTGGAAGTGCCCTCGTTGACCTGGGACCTCTTAAGGATTTTGTAAGTCCCAAAGTCACCAGCCTTGGTGTCACGATAGACAGCGATTTTAAATTTGATAAACAAATCAATGGTGTTTTGAAATCATGCTTTTATCATCTTCGTCTTTTATCAAAGGTAAAACCATTTTTATCGTTTAACCTTTTTGAACAAGTTGTGCACTCTTTTACTTCAAATCGTCTGGACTACGGTAACGCACTTTATTTTGGCATTAGCCAACGGGCTCTTTCCCATTTGCAGTTAGTCCAGAATGCTGCAGCGTGACTTTTAACAGGAGCCTGGAAGTGTGAACACGACTCCAATTCGTGCATCTTTGCACTGGCTTCCTGTTAATTTTAGAATTGATTTTAAGATTTTACTGTTTGTCTTTAAAGCTTTGAATGGAATGACCCCTCAATACATCACTGACCTCTTACAAATTTACTCTCCGGCGCGTGCTCTGAGGTCTGAGGGTCATTTCCAGCTCATGGCACCCAAGACGAGACTTAAAACCAGGGGGGACAGGGCTTTCTCTGTGGCTGGCCCCAGACTTTGGAACGCTCTGCCCCTCTATGTCCGAACAGCCCCCACAGTGGAGTGTTTTAAGTCTCGTCTGAAGACCCACTTTTTTTCTCTGGTTTTTAACACTGCGTGAGTTGTGTGGTCCTCTGTTTTATTGGCTTTGTTTTATTTTGGTAGATTTTATTGGTTTTATCTTTTGTATGCTGTATGTATTTATTTATTTATCTTGCACATTTTAGAATCAGAATCAGAAGAAGTTTATTGCCATTGCCAGTGAACAGGATTCACAGACTAGGAATTTGCTTCGGTACAATGGTCAATGGTGCAACATTAAGAAGAGATAAAATGCTAAGATAAAATATAACATATGTGTCAAAATAAGATAAAATATAACATTAAAAAAAAGAAATATGAAATATGAAAGGCTGTGTGCAACAGAAAAACAGAGAAACAGAAAAAACAGTGCAGTGGGAGGAGTGCAATTAAAAACCAAAGTACATTTGTCTAAAGTGACCCGTGATAAAATGATAAAGTGACAGAGTTAAGCTTAAGGTGACTGAGTTATGAGGAATTCATGAGTCTAACGGCAGAGGGGAAGAAACTGTTCTTATGGCGGGAGGTTCTGGTCCGGATGGACCGTAGCCTCCTGCCCAAGGGGAGTGGTTTGAATAGACCGTGTGCAGGGTGAGAAGGGTCAGCTGTGATCCGACCTGCTCGGCCCAGAGTCCTGGAGACGTGCAGGTCATGGAGAGATGGAAGGCTACAGCCAATCACCTTCTCAGCAGAGGCCACAATGCGCTGCAGTCTGTGTCTGTCCCTGGCTGTGGCCCCGGCGTACCACACCGTGATGGAGGAGCAGAGGATGGACTCGATGATGGCCGTGTAGAACTGCACCATCAGCTGGACAGGCAGCTTGGCCTTCTTCAGCTGCCGCAGGAAGTACATCCTCTGCTGGGCCTTCTTGATGAGGGAGCTGATGGTTGACTCCCACTTGAGGTCCTGGGTGATGGTGGTGCCGAGGAAGCGGTGACAGTCCACAGTGGTGATGGGGCTGTTGGTGAGGGCGAGGGAGGGCGGGGGGGCTGTGGCTTTCCTGAAGTCCACGATCATCTCCACTGTTTTGTGGGCGTTGAGCTCCAAGTTGTTGCTGCTGCACCAGGTCACCAGCCGGTCCACCCCCCTCCTGTAGGCAGACTCATCCCCATCCGAAATGAGTCCGATGAGGGTGGTGTCGTCCGCAAACTTGATGACTTTTAGTTATTTTTATTGTTAATTTTCTTATTTTTTATTTATTTCTTGACTATTGGGGTTTTATCTATCGTGATTCTACTGTATGTGCATCAATTTGGAACATTTTTGTTGTTAAATGTGTTATATAAATAAAGTGGTTTGGATTGGATTTAGTGTCCACAGTTAAAATAAGGTCTTTAGTCCTTGTTGTCCCAGTTCACCCAGCTGTAAATGGGGACCAGCCTCGGGTCGGGACGTAACTATGATGGACTGGTCTTCCATCCAGGAGGAGTCTGAGGGGATCAGCCAGTTCACACTCTGGAATCTGAGGATAAACAGCTGCCTGGTGGGTCTGTATTGAAAGGTCCAGCAGGGACCCAGTAATTAGTGCCGACTGAGTTGTCAAACCAACTGTTTTATTACAAACATTAAACAGCTTTTAGCACAATTATTAGTTTGAATATTTAATGATTGTAATTACTTAAGTGGTCCCTCAGAGCGAGTGCAGAAAGTATACGATGTTTCAGAAAATAAAGGTAGGTGTAAAAAATGAAAGACAGAAGAATAAATAAGGTGAAAATCCAGGTGGTGCATGACTGAAGTGAGTTGTGTGTTTTCACTCAGAATGTGGTTTAAAGCCGCGTGAACAAGCTGCTTATTGACACTCAGGGGTCAGAACTGGTTCAGTTTGAACAGCAGCAGCTGAGTTCTTACATTAGCAGTCGATCAATCACATCAGCTGTCAGGGTTCCTGGTTAAAGCGGAAGTCCGTCCTACCTTGATGTCTTTGCCGAAGAGGTTTGCATAGAAACACAGCCAGTGTCGAGAAATGTAAAGGCGGCCTTGGAGCAGAATATCTCTGAGAAGAGCGCAGGAGTACACTGACAACACACACAAACAGTCACAAAATCACATCACCGTCCAAATGAAAAACAAAACACACCACAAAAAAGAAGCTTAAAATAACAATAAAGAACCAGCTGAGACCGACGCACAAAACAAACTTCCAGGTGCTGAAAGATCATTTTGTGCCATAATCAAGACTATGTTCAGTAAAGTGGGCGGTCCTTAGAGGGCTTTTGTGACAGCCGATCTCAAACTGGAACTCATGGCATAACTACTACTATAACTAACTATAGCTAAGTTAACTGGGATCAACCAATTTCATTTGAGTGTTACCAAATGAATCATTTTTTTTTTAAATTGGTTCAACACTTCTGTCTCTGTCTTTTATACACATGATGGACCTGTGGGTGTGTCTCACACAGAATGCCTCAGTGGGCGGGTCTCAAACAATAACTCAATGGGCGTGTCACACAGAACATTTAAGTGCCTAAATATGGACTTCTGTAATATTCATGGACCAAGGTCCCAGTGGTCATTGGGATGCAACCTCCACCTCCACAGGCTGCCGGCGCATCACAGTCACCCTCTCACTCACACCTAAGGTCAATTTATAGTCACCAATTCACCCAGCCTGCATGACTTTGAAGGTAGGTGGAAGACAGAGGAACCAAGAGGGAAGCTAGACGAACACAGGAGAAGATGCAAACTCCACACAGTAAGGACCAGGCGAGCAGCGACGCCAGGAAGTTACAGTGCAAACCACCAAGTCACCGCGGTGCCCATACGTCAACGCACTTAGACTTAAATTTGACTGATTTGTGGCCACCCGTTTGCTACGCTCACTGACTGGATAATAACCGTAAGTGATGACACAGCCTCATCACAGAGACTCGCTGTGGCTGATTGCGTGCCGACGGTGTCTATCAGGATTCTGTTGGAACCGACCTGAAGCATGTACTGCACCATACCAGGGTGCTTTTCCAAATCATGTCCAGTTAACTGAATTTACCCCATATGGACTCCAATTAAGCTGTAGAAACATCTCAAGGATGATCAGTGGAAACAGGAGGCACCTGAGCTCAACTTTGAGCTTCATGGCAAAGACTGTCAATACTTATGCACATGTGATTTCTTAGTGTTTTCATTCTTAATAAATTTGCAAAACTCTAAAAAATATATATATTTTGTCATTATGGGGTATTGTGTATAGAAGTTTGAGGGGAAAAAAACTGGAATAAGGCTGTAATATAACAAAATATGGAAAGAGTGCAGCGCTGTGAATACTTTATGGATGCGCTGTGTGTCAACAGTTACATCCTGTTTTCCAGTGCTCTCTGTAGGAAACAGTCCTGTACTAACACCAACTCTGATCCCATGTGTGTGTGTGTGGGGGGGGGGGGGGGGGGGGGGGAGGATTCCTCTCTTCCCACTGGAGGACGGGAGGTGAGCATTGCAATCTAAATACCCTCTGGCCACCCTGTGGGAAATGATGGGTACTGAGGGAAAGTTTGAACCATGTGGGTGACGATACCAAACTGGCAGACGGCTACAGACAGAGTCAGCAGTCATTATTAGTAAGATAGCAGGAGAGTTTATTCCGGTTGTCTGCCTGGGTGGTTGCCATCCGGGGCCCTGTGTGGTACTGTGGTGCGGTGGATGTGGTTTGCAGAATCAGTACATGCTCCTAGAATTTATTTGCATCCCACGAGAGATGGACATAATGACAAAACAGGGTGCACTAACAAAGCTGTACCTGCAGCACACAGTATTATGACATCACACAGTATTATGACATCACACAGTACATACGTGACGCTACCTTTCATGAGGATCTCGTCCTTGGGCACGCACGGGAACAGTTTGTGGTACTGCGAGTTGTACTTGGTGACAGTCTGTGCAGAGGGACAGGGTAGAGTCATGAGCAGCTCCGTGGCTGATCGTCCTGCCGGGACAGCACCGGTACCGCCAGCCGCTCTGGCTCCGCCCACTGGAGACACACCTGTCTGCTTCACAGGACACGAGCTCTGCACCAGGTTGAGCACGTGCGCACCACACACACATACACACTTACGCACATCCAAGGCCTGGCGCAACCCACTGCAACACACACACTGTTGCCCTGCACCAGGTTAGTGACGCCTCCCTGTGCTCCGCCCTCACCCCTGACCTCTGCTGGCTGTTTTAGAGATGTTAGAGGTCTGATTATCCTCTTTGCTTTTCCTCCCTGCAGCTCATCAAGCTGCTGTTGTCCTGGTTTTGTCTTCCTATTATTAGCTCAGACAGGAAGCAGCTATCTGGCGTAAAAAACAAGCCAACCGAACTATGCAGACTCAGAATCGAATTCCCATACCGGATCGGTCGCGGCCCGGGTTAACAACGTCCACCACCGGTGCTATTGCCCAACAGGGTGCCAGTGAAAATTGGGCTACTGCTGGACGAAGACGACGAAGAAGAGGAGGAAAACGTTGCCACGAACAGCGGGAGAAGAAGAAAACTAGAAGGGTGGAAATGAGAGTGGGGACTTTGAATGTTGGTAGTATGACTGGTAAAGGGAGAGAGCTGGCTGATATGATGGAGAGGAGAAAGGTAGACATATTGTGTGTGCAAGAGACCAAGTGGAAGGGAAGTAAGAGCAGGAGCATCGGGCATCGGCGGTGGGTTCAAGTTGTTGTACCATGGTGAGGACAGGAAGAGAAATGGTGTTGGGGTCATTTTAAAGGAAGAGTATGTTAAAAGTGTGATGGAGGTTAAGTGAGTGTCTGACAGGGTGATGAGTGTGAAGTTGGAAATTGAAGGGGTGATGATGAATATCATCAGTGCATATGCCCCACAGGTAGGTTGTGAGATGAAGGAGAAAGAAGATTTCTGGAGTGTGTTAGATGAGGTGGTGGACAGTGTGCCCAAGCATGAAAGAGTGGTGATAGGAGCAGACTTCAATGGGCATGTTGGTGAAGGGAACAGAGGTGATGAGGAAGTAATGGGTAGATATGGTATCAAGGATAGGAATGGGGAAGGACAGAGTTGATTTTGCAAAAAGGTTGGAAATGGCTGTGGTGAATACCTACTTTAAGAAAAGGGAGGAGCACAGGGTAACATATAAGAGTGGAGGAAGGTGCACACAGGTGGAGTATATTCTTTATAGGAGATGCAAACTAAAAGAAATCACAGACTGTAAGGTGGTAGCAGGAGAGAGTGTCACTAGACAGCACAGGATGGTTGTTTGTAGGATGACTTTAGAGGTAAAGAAGAAGAAGAGAGTGAGAGCTCAACAAAGGATCAGATGGTGGAAGCTGAAGGAGGAAGACTGTTGTGTGAAATTTAGCGAGCAGGTGAGAGAAGCACTAGTTGGAGGGGAAGCAATTTTGGACAACTGGAAAAGTACTGCAGATGTGGTGAGGGAGACAGCTAGGACAGTACTGGGTATGACATCTGGACAGTGGAAGGAAGACAAGGAGACTTGGTTGTTGTGAAGGTGTCGTAGCACGGACCCACAACAGGGGGCGCTAAAGAACGGACAATGAGTAAGTCAAAAAGTAACAATTTAATGTTGTGATAATACACAACTAAATTCACAGAATTTGCACAGTCAATTAACACCAGGTGACGTGTGGGCAGGCTCGAAGATAGAAGACCCCCGACGAGAGAGAAGCCGCGTCCCACACGGCTTCCACCACCAACGGCCTGAAGAACACCGGAGCCGCCAAGTCCCGAGTCCCCAGGTGGCCTCTGTCTTCGGCTGTCGACCCTGGTACTGCTGGCAGAAAGCAGAGATAAGATGTATGAGTGTGAGTCCGCACACTCAGTAATCCACAGTCCAAACACAGTTAGGAGGGAGCACCTCCACCTCCAATCACACACACTCGTGCAGCTCCTGGTCAACCACTTATCTGGGTTGGGGTGTGAGGCGAAGCCGTCGCTGTCACACCAAACGCCAATCCTCCAGATAAGGCAACACTCCAGGAAAACGGCTGCAATAGAAGTTCAGGTTATTACACACAAAGTGTCTGTCAGCAGAGAAATTACCTTTCCAATGGTAGTCGATTTCTCGGCGGGGAGGTGGAGTTGCAGTCCGGCTTATGTACTGGTGTAGATGAGTGACAGCTGGTGCGATGAGTGACAGCTGTCACTTCCTCTGGGTCTGGCGCCCTCTCGTGCTTGGAGCCCGCACTCCAAGCAGGACGCCCTCTGGTGGTGGTGGGCCAGCAGTACCTCCTCTTCAGCGGCCCACATAACATTGGTGGTGGAATGAAGAGGTCCAGGAAAGCATAAGGAGAAAGAGGTTGGCGAAAAAGATTTGGGATAGTCGGAGAGATGAAGAAAGTAGACAGGAGTACAAGGAGATGTGGCGTAAGGCGAAAAGAGAAGTGGCAAAAGCAAAGGAAAAGGCATATTGCGAGCTGTACAAGAAGTTGAATAGTAAGGAAGGAGAAAAGGACTTGTACCGATTGGCCAGACAAAGGGACAGAGCTGGAAAGGATTTGCAGCAGGTTAGGGTGGTAAAAGATGCACATGGTAATGTGCTGACAAGTGAGGAGTGTGTGCTGAGAAGGTGGAGGGAATATTTTGAAGAGTTGATGAATAAAGAAAATGAGCGAGAGAAAAGGCTGGATGATGTGGCGAGAGTAAATCAGGAAGTACAAGAGATTAGCAAGGAAGAAGTGAGGGCTGCTATGAAGAGGATGAAGAGTGGAAAGGCAGTCGGTCCAGATGACATTCCAGTGGAGGCATGGAAATGTCTAGGAGAGATGGAAGTAGAGTTTCTAACCAGATTGTTTAATAAAATCCTGGAAAGTGAGAGCATGCCTGAGGAGTGGAGACGAAGTGTGCTGGTTCCTATTTTCAATAACAAGGGTGATGTGCAGAGCTGCAGTAACTACAGAGGCATAAAGCTGATCAGCCACAGCATGAAGTTATGGGAAAGATTAGTAGAAGCTAGGCTTAGAAAACAGGTGAAGATCTGTGAGCAGCAATATGGTTTCATGCCGAGAAAGAGCACTACAGATGCAATGTTTGCTCTGAGAATACTGTTGGAAAAGTACAGAGAAGGACAGAAAGAGTTACATTGTGTGTTTGTGGACTTAGAAAAAGCTTATGATAGGGTGCCAAGAGAAGAGTTGTGATATTGTATGAGGAAGTCTGGAGTGGCAGAGAAGTATGTTAGGGTAGTGCAGGACATGTACAAGAATAGTGTGACAGCGGTGAGATGCGCAGTCGGAATGACAGACTCATTCAAGGTGGAGGTGGGATTACACCAAGGATCAGCTCTGAGTCCTTTCTTGTTTGCAGTGGTGATGGACAGGTTGACGGATGAGATCAGACGAGTCCCCATGGACTATGATGTTTGCAGATGACATTGTGATCTGTAGTGAGAGTAGAGAGCAAGTTGAGTCTAGTCTGGAGAAGTGGAGATATGCTTTGGAGAGAAGGGGAATGAAAGTCAGTAGAAGCAAGACTGAGTACATGTGTGTGAATGAGAGGGAGCCCAGTGGAATAGTGCAGTTACAAGGAGTAGAAGTGGTGAAAGTAGATGAGTTTAAATATTTGGGGTCAACTGTTCAAAGTAATGGCGAGTGTGGTAGAGAGGTGAAGAAGAGAGTGCAGGCAGGGTGGAGTGGGTGGAGAAAGGTGGCAGGAGTGATTTGTGACCGAAGAATATCAGCAAGAGTGAAGGAGAAAGTTTACAAAACAGTAGTGAGACCAGCTATGTTGTATGGTTTAGAGACAGTAGCACTAACAAAAAGACAGGAGGCAGAGCTGGAGGTGGCAGAGCTGAAGATGTTGAGATTCTCTTTGGGAGTGACAAGAATGGACAAGATTAGGAATGAACATATCAGAGGGACAGCTCAGGTGGGACGGTTTGGAGACAAAATCAGAGAGGCGAGATTGAGATGGTTTGGACATGTGCAGAGGAGGGACCCAGGGTATATAGGGAGAAGGATGCTGAGGATGGAGCCACCAGGCAGGAGGAGAAGAGGGAGACCAAAGAGGAGGTTCATGGATGTGCTGAGAGAGGACATGCAGGTGGTTGGTGTGACAGAGGAAGATACAGAGGACAGGGTGAGATGGAAATGATTGATCTGCTGTGGCGCCCCCTAACGGGAACAGCCGAAAGACAAAGAAGAAGAAGGAAGCAGCTACTCCACTCTTAAAGTGGAGCTTCAATATAAAACTGCAGCGGTCCGATCAGCACTAAGTTCACGGGGGCAGCGCTCTCAAACTGCCCGTCCACGAGCCACAGTCCCTAAAAGCTTTTATGTCCATGTTTAATCAAAGTCTTTATCTTTGAGTACTGTGATCGTTTTATTTTCTATGAAAGCTGCAAAATCAGACCAAATGCTACCAGATGACATTTAATGCTACAAATCAGATAAAATCGGAACAATATGCAAAATGATCCTTAAATTAATTTATTCTGGCGCCTGTTTCATTGCAGACCAGATAAATCAAAGATATTTCATGTTCTGTCTACTTCATTTATTCCTGCTTTTCAGACCTGGAATACATTAAATTTAAGAAAAATGGCACAGGAACAAATTAGGGAAAATAATGAGGTTTTTAAACACAGAAACAGAAGCTATTTCAAGCAGTTGATGTCAACACGTGATTGTAAAGATGATTTGGTAGAAAAGCAGTATCCATTAAAGGCTGAGTCTTTGGGGAGCAAAGATGGGCAGAAGAGCTCCAGTTTGTCAACAGACGTTCCTCATAAATGTTCCTCAATAAAAGATGGGAATTCATTTACATATTTCTCCCTGTATAGTGCATAAATAATATCATTAGAGTTCAAGGAGCCTGTGGGATGTTCAGTGTGAAGCTGAATAGCTGAAGCTGATCTCTAATCCCTCAGACGGCACTGCATCCTGAACTGTCACTCATCATGGCTCCTACATGTAACCGTATGAGCAAGGGGTGTGTGTGTGTGTGTGTGTGTGTGTTCAGTCTTGGATTTATGTCGGTGTCCTCTGGTTGGTGTCCTGTCCCCTGTCCGTCCTGATGATTTATTGGTTGTCTGTCTTTTCTGTTTGTGCTCTCCTCTGTCATTGTCTCTCATCCGTGTGTGTCCTCCAGGTGTCTGTTGGTCTGTACATTCTCTTGTCCCGAGTCCTCCTTGTCCTTGTCCTCCTGGCCCGTTAGTTCCAGCTTTGTGTTTGCTGAACTGCTTGTGTGTCATTTTCCTCCAGTTACCGCAGTGTTTATTAGTTCCATGATTGTTCTGTTCTTATGTTCCTGGGTTTTGTTTTCAGTTATTGTTCAGTTCTTATTTGAGTGTCTCTTTTCTTGTGTTACTTCATGTTAGTCTTGCCTCGGTTGTACTTTTCCATTGCATCTGCATGTTTGCATTCTCTGAGTTTCCTCTTTGCTTAATAGACCTCTGCCAGGGTCCAACAGGACTCCGTTTAGATTTCTGTTGACATTATCCTTTTATATCTTTTTATTGCTTTATGAGAGGATTATTCATTGGATCTCTTTTGTAAGCTTGATAGATTGCAGCTGCCTTTGATCATTAATCTTTTATCCTGATTGCTGATCTTTGATCTTGAAACCTCTTGGATTTGGTTATATTTTTATTGATGCCTCGCTCTCTTTCTCACTTTGGTCTTGTTTTCAAGATTAAAGACTCAGGATCAAGAGGTAGATCTGGAGTTTGATCACTTAACTAGTTAACAATCCTAATCAAAGGCATCCAAAACAAAACAACAAAACTCTTCCTTGACCAAAGGCTGAACTCTTCACCTAATTTCATTGAAATCTCTATATGTCATTGTGAGACATGAAGACAAAAAGCAAACAAAAACAACAAAAAATGAAAAGAAAATAAGTAATATAAATTAACATAATGGACTCTGTACATGTGTGCACCCTTTAAGAAGGAGAGGCCTGTAACTGTGATCACCTATTTCTGTGCGTGACATAACTAACAAGGTACACAAAAGAATACCACAAAATTTTGTCAAGAGAAGAGCCTTAAGGCCCTGTCCCACTGGGGAGAGGATTAATTGTGCATGAATTGAGTACAAAAATTGCGGGCGTTCGTTGTCGTCCGCAACAAAAATGGCCAAAAATGACAAATGTCCCAGTATGAATTACAGATATATTAATAATATATAGTGAATATACGATGAACTATCACAGTTATATAACACATGTAGTGAGGAAACTGATCCGACACAGTGAGATTATCACGGCAGTATTACGGGTGTATTATGAATGCATCGCGTACGTGTTGCGCGTGCAAGGCATCTGCATTGCGGTCATAAAATAAGCGCACTCGGGCCTTTCGGCATCACGATTCACACCAACAATACAGCCGCTGGAGCATTTGCTGGACTTTACAAGTTGATCACAGAGTTAATGTTCTTGTTGTCATGCGAGGGTTAACTGTTCATGAGTTTGGGGAGCAGGAGGGGGGAAGCCACTCGGGTGTGAGACGGTGCTTTTTTTTTTTTTTTTTTTGAGAGTGTCACAGAAAACAAACTTCAGCATGAGTTGTGGCTAAACAGCAACTCTTCCTTTTGTTGGTGTTAAATAAAAGTCCTGGATTGCAGCAGCTACGTCTTAGTGGATTTACACAGCCGGACCGGCACTGACTGGCAGGTATGTCGGTTTCTGCCACATATACAACCCCTGGCAAAAATTATGGAATCACCGGCCTCGGAGGATGTTCATTCAGTTGTTTAATTTTGTAGAAAAAAAGCAGATCACAGACATGACACAAAACTAAAGTCATTTCAAATGGCAACTTTCTGGCTTTAAGAAACACTATAAGAAATCAAGAAAAAAAGATTGTGGCAGTCAGTAACGGTTACTTTTTTAGACCAAGCAGAGGAAAAAAATATGTAATCACTCAATTCTGAGGAAAAAATTATGGAATCACCCTGTAAATTTTCATCCCCAAAACTAACACCTGCATCATATCAGATCTGCTCGTTAGTCTGCATCTAAAAAGGAGTGAACACACCTTGGAGAGCTGTTGCACCAAGTGGACTGACATGAATCATGGCTCCAACACGAGAGATGTCAATTGAAACAAAGGAGAGGATTATCAAAGTCTTAAAAGAGAGTAAATCATCACGCAATGTTGCAAAAGATGTTGGTTGTTCACAGTCAGCTGTGTCTAAACTCTGGACCAATTACAAACAACATGGGAAGGTTGTTAAAGGCAAACATACTGGTAGACCAAGGAAGACATCAAAGCGTCAAGACAGAAAACTTAAAGCAATATGTCTCAAAAATCAAAAAATGTACAACAAAACAAATGAGGAACGAATGGGAGGAAACTGGAGTCAACGTCTGTGACCGAACTGTAAGAAACCGCCTAAAGGAAATGGGATTTACATACAGAAAAGCTAAACGAAAGGCATCATTAACACCTAAACAGAAAAAAACAAGGTTACAATGGGCTAAGGAAAAGCAATCGTGGACTGTGGATGACTGGATGAAAGTCTTATTCAGTGATGAATCTCGAATCTGCATTGGGCAAGGTGATGATGCTGGAACTTTTGTTTGGTGCCTTTCCAATGAGATTTATAAAGATGACTGCCTGAAGAGAACATGTACATTTCCACAGTCATTGATGATATGGGGCTGTATGTCAGGTAAAGGCACTGGGGAGATGGCTGTCATTACATCATCAATAAATGCACAAGTTTATGTTGATATTTTGGACAATTGAAAGGATGTTTGGGGATGATGAAATCATTTTTCAAGATGATAATGCATCTTGCCATAGAGCAAAAACTGCAAAAACATTCCTTGCAAAAAGACACATAGGGTCAATGTCAACGAGCAGATCTGATTTGATGCAGGTGTTAATTTGGGGGATGCAAATTTACAGGGTGATTCCATAATTTTTTCCTCAGAATTGAGTGATTCCATATTTTTTTCCTCTGCTTGGTCTAAAAAAGTAACCGTTACTGACTGCCACAATCTTTTTTTCTTGATTTCTTATAGTGTTTCTTAAAGCCAGAAAGTTTCCATTTGAAATGACTTTAGTTTTGTGTCATGTCTGTGATCTGCTTTTTTTCTACAAAATTAAACAACTGAATGAACATCCTCTGAGGCCGGTGATTCCATAATTTTTGCCAGGGGTTGTAGTACTTTGGGTTTACGTGACGTGTTTGTTATGCATTCACAGATTGTCCGCAAAGTAGATGTAATAAAAACACTTTATTCGTGGCCAATTTGTTTGCATTCGCTACAACATATTTTAGTTTGTGATGTGGACATGATGGGCACGATATATATCTGTTTTACACACTGTCCCAGTCCGCTGCCAAGCCACAAATCCCCGTCAGTTGTGGATATCAGTGGTTAACAGCAGATATACAGCGCATAGAGTGAGTATGTATTGTGTATGAATTGAATATGTATGGAGTATGTAAGGCGGATGTTATCTGCATCCAGATTTTTGAACAGCTCAAAAATCCTGGCTGCGGACATGTGTGCCTCTGCGGATGATCACGGGCGTGTTCGGATGACGGCCGACTCATACAGGCATGTTACACGGATATTGCGGATGTTTGGCAAATATGGGCCAATTTTGTGCACAATCCATTCACAAATCCTCCTAAACGCCAGTGGGACAGGGCCCTTAGGTCAGGGATTTATTTATTCAATTTTGACCCAGATTTGATTATTTCATGCATTTCTTTTCCTTTAAGATCTTTCATGACGTCAGAAATTAGAGTTATGACATCATAAAGAGTAACACGTACACAACCCCAACAACACAGAGTCAAGCTTAAAGAAACGGGTTTAGTCATTTGGTAACATTGTCAGCTTATAATATTCAGGTGTGAACATGTTTTGGGCACACGACAATGTTCATCATCATCTGCTGGTCATCTTTTATAACTACATTTAAATAAGACAGATGCAAAAATCACATATATTAAATGTGCCTCAAACATTTGCACATTACTCAACATGAAAGAATCATATTTGTGTTCTTTCAAATACTCACTCATTCTGAAAATGAAAGAAAACAAACTTTCAAAAAGCTGCCTTAACTTTTCATTAAACGCAAAAGCTGTGACCTTCAGCCGCACAACAGCAGGTGCACAATCAGCACAACGCACACTCAGCTATGCACGCTCAGCTCTGTGCATGGTCAGCTCTGTGCACAATCAGCACAATGCACACTCAGCTGTGCACACTCAGCTCTGTGCACGGTCAGCTCTGTGCACAATCAGCACAGTGCACACTCAGCTGTGCACGGTTAGCTCCGTGCACAATCAGCACAACGCACACTCAGCTGTGTGCACTTAGCTCTGTGCACAATCAGCACAATGCACACTCAGCTGTGCACGCTCAGCTCTGTGCATGGTCAGCTCTGTGCACAATCAGCACAATGCACACTCAGCTGTGCACACTCAGCTCTGTGCACGGTCAGCTCTGCGCACAATCAGCACAGTGCACACTCAGCTCTTTGCACACTTAGCAATGCGCACACTCAGCACAGCGCATGCTCAGCTCTGCACACGTTCAGCACAGTGCATGCTCAGCACATTGTGCGCTCAGCACCGTGCACGCTCAGAACAGCGCACACTCAGCTCTTTGCACACTCAGCACAGTGCACGCTCAGAACAGCGCACGCTCAGCACAGCGCACACTCAGCTCTTTGCACACTCAGCACAGTGCACGCTCAGCACAGCGCACACTCAGCTCTTTGCACACTCAGCACAGTGCACGCTCAGAACAGCGCACGCTCAGCACAGCGCACGCTCAGCACAGTGCACGCTCAGCACATTGTGCGCTCAGCTCTGCGCGCGCTCAGCTCTGCGCACGCTCAGCTCTGCACACGCTCAGCTCTGCGCACGCTCAGCTCTGCACACGCTCAGCTCTGCACACGCTCAGCTCTGCGCGCGCTCAGCTCTGCGCGCGCTCAGCACAGCGCAGGCTCAGCACAGCGCAGGCTCAGCTCTGCGCACCCTCAGCACAGCGCACGCTCAGCTCTGTGCACGCTCAGCTCTGTGCACAATCAGCACAATGCACACTCAGCTGTGTGCACTTAGCTCTGTGCACAATCAGCACAATGCACACTCAGCTGTGTGCACTTAGCTCTGTGCACAATCAGCACAATGCACACTCAGCTGTGCACGCTCAGCTCTGTGCATGGTCAGCTCTGTGCACAATCAGCACAATGCACACTCAGCTGTGCACGCTCAGCTCTGCGCATGCTCAGCTCTGCGCACAATCAGCACAGTGCACACTCAGCTGTGCATGCTCAGCTCTGTGCACGGTCAGCTCTGTGCACAATCAGCACAATGCACACTCAGCTGTGCACACTCAGCTCTGCGCACGGTCAGCTCTGCGCACAATCAGCACAGTGCACAGTCAGCTCTTTGCACACTCAGCAATGCGCACACTCAGCACAGCACATGCTCAGCACATTGTGCGCTCAGCACAGTACACACTCCGAACAGCGCACACTCAGCTCTTTGCACACTCAGAACAGCGCACGCTCAGAACAGCGCGCGCTCAGCACAGCGCACGTTCAGCGCTGTGCACAATCAGCACAGTGCATGCTCAGCACATTGTGGGCTCAGCTCTGTGCATGCTCAGCTCTGCACAAGCTCAGCACAGCACATGCTCAACTCTGCGCACCCTCAGCACAGCACACTCTCAGCTCTGCGCACGCTTAGCACAGCGCACGCTCAGCTCTGCGCACGCTCAGCTCTGCGCACGCTCAGCTCTGCGCATAATCAGCACAGTGCACGCTCAGCTCTGCGCATAATCAGCACAGTGCACGCTCAGCTCTGCACATAATCAGCACAGTGCACACTCAGCTCTGCGCACAATCAGCACAATGCAGAATCAGCACAATGCACAGTCAGCGCTGTGCACAATCAGCACAATGCACACGCAGCTCTGTGCACGCTCACTGCTGCGCACGCTCAGCGCTACACACGCTTAGCTCTGTGCACAATCAGCACGATGCACAGTCAGCGCTGTGCACGCTAAGCTCTGTGCACAGTCAGCACAATGCCAACTCAGCACAATGCCCACTCAGCTGTGCACACTCAGCTCTGTGCACGGTCAGCTCTGTGCACAATCAGCACAGTGCACACTCAGCTGTGCACGGTTAGCTCTGTGCACAATCAGCACAACGCACACTCAGCTGTGTGCACTTAGCTCTGTGCACAATCAGCACAATGCACACTCAGCTGTGCACGCTCAGCTCTGTGCATGGTCAGCTCTGTGCACAATCAGCACAATGCACACTCAGCTGTGCACACTCAGCTCTGTGCACGGTCAGCTCTGCGCACAATCAGCACAGTGCACACTCAGCTCTTTGCACACTCAGCAATGCGCACACTCAGCACAGCGCATGCTCAGCTCTGCACACGTTCAGCACAGTGCATGCTCAGCACATTGTGCGCTCAGCACCGTGCACGCTCAGAACAGCGCACACTCAGCTCTTTGCACACTCAGCACAGTGCACGCTCAGAACAGCGCACGCTCAGCACAGCGCACACTCAGCTCTTTGCACACTCAGCACAGTGCACGCTCAGAACAGCACATGCTCAGCACAGCGCACGCTCAGCACAGCGCACGCTCAGCACAGCGCACGCTCAGCACATTGTGCGCTCAGCTCTGCGCGCGCTCAGCTCTGCGCGCGCTCAGCTCTGCGCGCGCTCAGCTCTGCGCGCGCTCAGCTCTGCGCACGCTCAGCTCTGCGCACCCTCAGCACAGCGCACGCTCAGCTCTGTGCACGCTCAGCTCTGTGCACAATCAGCACAATGCACACTCAGCTGTGTGCACTTAGCTCTGTGCACAATCAGCACAATGCACACTCAGCTGTGCACGCTCAGCTCTGCGCACGCTCAGCTCTGCGCACAATCAGCACAGTGTACACTCAGCTGTGCACGCTCAGCTCTGCGCACGGTCAGCTCTGCGCACAATCAGCACAGTGCACACTCAGCTGTGCATGCTCAGCTCTGTGCACGGTCAGCTCTGTGCACACTCAGCTGTGCACACTCAGCTCTGCGCACGGTCAGCTCTGCGCACAATCAGCACAGCACATGCTCAGCACATTGTGCGCTCAGCACAGTGCACACTCCGAACAGCGCACACTCAGCTCTTTGCACACTCAGAACAGCGCACGCTCAGAACAGCGCACGCTCAGCACAGCGCACGTTCAGCGCTGTGCACAATCAGCACAGTGCATGCTCAGCACAGTGCATGCTCAGCACATTGTGGGCTCAGCTCTGTGCATGCTCAGCTCTGCACAAGCTCAGCACAGCACATGCTCAACTCTGCGCACCCTCAGCACAGCACACTCTCAGCTCTGCGCACGCTTAGCACAGCGCACGCTCACCTCTGCGCACGCTCAGCTCTGCGCATAATCAGCACAGTGCACACTCAGCTCTACGCACAATCAGCACAATGCAGAATCAGCACAATGCACAGTCAGCGCTGTGCACAATCAGCACAATGCACATGCAGCTCGTGCACGCTCACTGCTGCGCACGCTCAGCGCTACACACGCTTAGCTCTGTGCACAATCAGCACGATGCACAGTCAGCGCTGTGCACGCTAAGCTCTGTGCACAGTCAGCACAATGCCAACTCAGCACAATGCCCACTCAGCTCTGCGCACGCTCAGCACAGTGCACGCTCAACACAGTGCACACTCAGCTCTGTGCACGCTCAACACAGTGCATGCTCAGCTCTGCGCACGCTCAACAGAGTGCACGCTCAGCACAGTGCACGCTCAGCACTGTGCATGCTCAGCACTGTGCACACTCAACTGTGTACACGCTCAGCTCTGTGCACAATCAGCATAATGCACACTCAGCTGTGCACGCTCAGCTCTGTGCACGCTCAGCTCTGCGCACAATCAGCACAGTGCACACTCAGCTGTGCACGCTCAGCTCTCTGCACGGTCAGCTCTGCGCACAATCAGCACAGTACACGCTGAACACTGTGCACACTCACAGTGCACACTCAGCTCTGTGCACGCTCAGCACTGTGCATGCTCAGCACTGTGCACACTCAACTGTGTACACGCTCAGCTCTGTGCACAATCACCACAGTGCACGCTCAGCACAATACACGCTGAACACTGTGCACACTCAACACAGTGCACACTCAGCTCTGCGCACGCTCTTTACTATGCACACTCAGGATTGAGCTCCCTCAGTCACTGTGCACACCTGATGTAAACCCATTTCACACTGGGCCTGCTTCGAGTTGTGTCATGTGGTGTCATCAAGACTCCACGTAGATGCAACCTAGTGCCGAGACGATGCAGCTCAACGCCAAAACACTTTGAGGGACGCAGAGGACAAAGCACATCGGACACAAAATTAAACGTTTAATTTTTTTCTGTGTCCTGTGCTTGACGCAGAAAGGAAGTGGTTTCAACAAAAGTCGGGGCAAAGCAACAGTACTCAACGTGACTGGAAGCCACACCCTCACAATACAACATTACCCGATGCCAATTTATGATTCCTGCTGTGTTCCATTGTTCCTGAAGTATAAATCATGCAGGATTGTTTTTATACCATGTACACAATGTAGTAAAACTACACGCTCAAAAAGCACAAAAGAAAAATGCTGATTGCAGCCTGACTGCAGTTCCTCACTCTTAAATTCTCTCACAACTGTGTTTAAATAAAGTCCATAAAAGTCCTGCTCACAGACTGATTGCCAGAGACAGGACATGTCCACAAAATACAGCATTACTCCAGACATCTCCACATTTTCTCACGGTTGGTTCATTCACGTGCGCAGATGCAGCTCACTGTCAAAGAAGATAAACTATGACAGAACTCAGAGTGCAGACCTGCTGCTCAGCACACAAGACATACAAACTAGTAGAAGAGAAATCAGAGCGGACACAGACTGGCTGCAGCTAAATCTGTCTGAAGGTTTTCCTCTGCGTTCTCACCTCCTCTCTGCCCCTCTGCTGCATGCACCTGATGCAGAATTCCTGCGTTGTCATGACGCAACATGATGCAACTCGAAGTGTGCCCGGTGTGAAAGTCCCTATACAGTAAACCTTCTGCTTTGTTCAGATGCTGTGAGGTTTGATGGCTTCTATTCACTCACAAAAATGTGGATCATCAATAAACCTGATAAACTATCAAAGTAACGATTTAGTTCAACTCACCGAGCCGCGGTAACATTTTTTCACATCTTCATATGACAGATCTTCAATCAGCTGAAACCTGGAATCAAAGAAACACAATCCACTTTATTTATGATAATCTATTCTGGAAAAAAAACAAAACAAACAAAAACAAATCAAATATAAAACAGTTAAGCCCTGGTCCCACCAAATAATGAACAGTGAATAATGAGCCATGCAGCATGTTTTTGGTACGAGACAAGGTATTCAACAATCGTGGGAGAATAGAGGCTCTGAGAGGCTCTTAAGGTCCACTGACACTGACACAGGCATGTTTTTGCTTCACAACACATCATGACCTGTGTCATGTTGTGTCATGCTGGAGAGTAAACCCGTCTTTAACTGCTGCAGACAGGATGCCAGAGGGGCGCTGGTGCATGTGTGCAAAACAGTGATTTTGGACACATTAATGGATGAACACAAAGTTAAAAGTTGGAGGAGGATCTGCAGGCAGTCTGGCTGCAGCCAGACTCTGCAGTCTGATTTCCCTTCTAGTTTTGTTTTTGTGCAGGGCTGCAGGTCTGCGCTCTGATTTCTCTTCTAATTTATCTTTCGTCCTTTGACCGTAAGCTGCTTGCGTGCGTGCGAACGAACCGTCCGTGAGTAAATGTGGAGATGTCTGGAGTTATACTTGATGTGGACATGTCCTGTCTCTGGCAATCAGTCTGTGAGCAGGACTTAATGTCCTTTTTTTGTCCTTTATTTAACACAATTATGAGAGTTTGAGGGGAGAGTGAGGAACTGCCTGCAGCCAGCCAGTTTTTTCTTTTAATTGTTCACATATGCACGCGTGAACAAATCGTCCGTGAGTAGACTGGAGACGTCCGGACTTTTTACTGGATGTGGACATGTCCTGTCTCTGGCAATCAGTCTTTGAGCAGGACTTTAATGGACTTTATTTAAACACATTTGTGAGAGAAGAGTGAGGAGCTGCAGCAGCAGTCAGGCTGCAATCAGCAGCATTTTTTATTTCTGTGCTCTTTGAGCGTCTAGTTTTACTGCACTGTGTACATGGTATAGAAACAATCCTGCGTGATTTATACTTTGGGAAAAATGGAACATAGCAGGAATCATAAATTGGCGTCAGGTAAAGTATTGTGAAGGTGTGGCTTCCAGTCACATTGAGTTCCGTCACTTTGCTCTGAATTTTTGGCGTCCGATTTGCTTCGTCCTTTGCATCCCTCGTGCTGTTCTGGCCTTGAGCTGCATCGTCTCGGCACTGGGTTGCTTCCACGTGGCATCGTCACGACGCTGCATGATGCAACTCGAAGTAGCGAATACGTGATGGCTTAAAGCGTGGATCATTCTTCAAATAATGGCTGACACACCCATGCTCATTATTCATGGCTTATTATTCGGTGGGACCGAGGCTTTACTCCAACACAAAACCCGTTCAGATAGTGTGTGTGTGTGTGTGTGTGTGTGTGTGTGTGTGTGTGTGTGTGTGTGTGTGTGTGTGTGTGTGTGTGTGTGTGTGTGTGTAACTGTAGGCCATTTGCTGAGCCAATTAACAACTTGGAAACAAGAGACTTGATGAATCAGCTGTTGTTGCAACGTGTACACTTGGAAAACACTGATCTCCAGGAGCAGGGCTGGTGACCTCTGACCTGCTCTCCAAACTTCATATAGGAGGCCCTCTAGAGGTAAGATGCTGTCTGCACACAGCTGCTGGTCTTTAAGGAATTTATTCCAAATGGGTTACAAATATGTGTTCGATTGTTTTTCTAACATTTTTCAGTTTCAGCACGTCCAAGATGTACAAACCCTTTGCTTTGTGTTGAACTTGAAGAGAGATGCTGTGCAGCATAAATACTGTGTGTGCTTCTTTCGCCACCGGCTGCTCGTTGCCTATAAATACGCTGCAGGGTTTGTCTGCTCCCAGGTGGAGAGAGGAGAGTGATTATTAAAACCACAGGAGGCTCTCTGTGGGGATGAAGCTCCTCTGCAGGTCTCCTCTCACTCTCCATCTGTCTCACACCAGAGCGGCTGTTAATCGGCACAGACAGTGACACGTCTGTTCCCGTCACGGCTTCGCAGACAAGGTCATGTGAGACACGCTGGACAGGAAGTACTACCTGAATGAAAAAGAATTTCTCACAGGATCACAATGTCCTGTGGTTTGGAAGGTTCAGGTTCCCGGGCCTGTGGGCGAGTGTGTACGTGCATGTAGTCACAGTTGTCTGTCATCTCAGCGCCCTCGGCTTTGAGGCTGAACACTGAAGCTAATTACAAGCTCAAAGAGTCCTAAATTGAATCCTAAATTAATTAATTTTGCTATCAGAGAATACACACACACACACACACACATACACACATATTATACACACACACATACATACATACATACATACACACACATTATACACACACACATACATACATACATACATACACACACATATGTACACACACATCTGTATTATAATAGCCAAGTGGCCTCTGTGTGTGTGTGTATGGCAGGGGTGGCCAAGTTCGGTCCTCAAGAGCCACATTCCTGAAACTCTTAGTTGTCTCTCTGCTCCAACACACCTAAATCCAATGAAAGACTCGTTAGCAGACGTTTAATGAGCCTTTCAATGGATTCAGGTGTGTTGGAGCAGGGAGACAACTAAGAGTGTCAGGAATGTGGCTCTCAAGGACTGAACTTGGCCACCCCTGGTGTATGGCTTCGATCACGGAGAAACTGGGGAGAGCTGACATTTGCCGCCGTTTGGTATGTTTATGTATTTTGGGTCAAGGATGAACACTGCGAAAACGGAAAGTTGATTGGACAAACATTTTTGGAGAAATTAGAGATTTTAGCTAACCAGTAAACAATGGGTGTTGTGCTGCAATGCACCATGGGAGTTTGAGGGTTTGGGGTTTTAAATGTTGTTATTGTGGTTCATGTTAGTTTAACAGTGTTGTTAGTGTTATTGATTTACGGTGTTTTTGTAGTTCAATTGGTATTCAATTTAGTTAATTGTCATGCCGCCGTTACCATGAGTGAGAAGTGTAGTGCATTTGATGTCTTCCATCACCGTCTGTTTGTGGGTCCATAAAAATAAAAGCACCTGCTTGTGACAGAAAGCAGAAAAGACAAAAAGTTCTCTGTGTGTGCGTGCGTGTATATAACTTCAATCACAGACAAACTGTGGAGAGCTGACATTTGCCATTTGGTATGCTTGTGCTTGTGTATTTTGGGCCAAGGGTTAACGCTGCAAATACAGAACATTGATAGGACTAATATTTTGGGAGAAACTACGGATATTAGCTAATGTTGCTAATTACATTTTGGACGAAATCATCTTTATATTAAAAGTGTGCCTGAGTCAGTGTGTGATTTTATTTAGTAAGCTCAATCTAAGTACATAATATAATTGTAAATACGTAAAAAATACATGGATGACAAAAAAGTGAAAATACCTATTTTCATTGTGTCCATTTAAAAATCTAATTACAAAACAGAAGTAATAATAAAATAATACTGACAATAATGATGATGATGATAATAATAATAATAATAATAATAATAATAAGAGTGTGTATATGATAAGAACCTAAACAATTTATAAATACATTAAGACAGTAAATAACAAAAAAAAAAAAATGTAATTAACAGCAAATAAGAGGGTTGAGTTCTTCTAAAAACTGTTGAGGTCTAAGGTTCTAAAAACATTCTGAAATCACACACCATTCCAACCCATTACACAAACTTTGTACAATTTATTAGCACCCTTGAAAAATGCCAGCAACCTATTTTAGAAACATTTTAGAAAAGTGGCCTTTTACTGTGGGCAGTCTAAGGCACACCTGTGCACTAATCATGGTGTCTAATCAGCATCTTGATATGGCACACCTGTGAGGTGGGATGGATTATCTCAGCAAAGGAGAAGTGCTCACTATCACAGATTTAGACTGGTTTGTGAACAATATTTGAGGGAAATGGTGATATTGTGTATGTGGAAAAAGTTTTAGATCTTTGAGTTCATCTCATACAAAATGGGAGCAAAACCACAAGTGTTGCGTTTACATTTTTGTTGAGTATATATATACATGCACATACATACATACAATGGTGGGCACAGCTAACCAAAAATTTAGCTTCGATAACAGCTAATCAGCTAACTGACAAGTTATCTTTTATAAAGCTAAACTGATAAACCACCCAAAAATTTGTCGGAAGCTACAGCTAACCAAAAAAAAAAGTGCAATACTTTAAAACTAAAAACATATAGCTGATATTTTCACCTAATAAAACTTCAGACGTGATGTTAATTTAAATAACTTGTCCAAAATTAGTTAGGTTAAAATTTTTAACCATAAGTTAAAACTGTATGCTCCCTCTTTCCGTATATATATATATATATATATATATATATATATATATATATATATATATATACACATACACACACACACACACACCTTGGCAGAATGTTTGATTTTTCTGGCCATTTCTCAGAAAATATGAATGAAAACATAAAAATGTTTTTTCCACTCATGGTTAGTGGTTGTGTGAAGCCATTTATTGTTAAACAACTGTGTTTACTCTTTTTAAATCATAATTACAACAGAAACTAACAAAATGACCCTCATCAAAAGTTTACCTATTTGTACAAACTTGCTTTTAACTAGTTTTATGTTATTGCTGCTTTTAGTTTCTGTATTTTTATTTCTGTGTTCTTAAATTCCTGTAAAGCACTTACAAATAAACTTTACTTACTTACTACTTACTTACAGACTATGGTGATTTTGGCCTGATAACATGCACACAATGAGATGAGTTTCCTCCGCAGGGTTGCTGGGCGCTCCCTTAGAGATAGGGTGAGGAGCTCGGTCACTTGGGAGGAGCTCGGAGTCGAGCCGCTGCTCCTCCACTTCAAAAGGAGCCGGCTGAGGTGGCTCGGGCATCTTTTTCGGATGCCCCCTGGACACCTTGCTGGAGAGGTGTTCCGGGCACGTCCCATCGAGAGGAGGCCCTGGGGAAGACCCAGGACACTCTGGAGGGACAACGTCTTGCAGCTGGCTTGGGAACGCCTCGGGGTTCCCCTGGAGGAGCTGGGGGAGGTGTGTGTGGATCAGGAGGTCTGGGCGGCTTTGCTCGAGCTGCTGCCCCGGACCTCGGATGAAGCGGAAGAAAATTGATGGATGGATGGATGGATGGATGGAACATGCACACAAGTTGACAAACAGGTATGAATGGCTACAAAAGGTAACCATCCTCACCTGTGGTCTGTTTGCTTGTAATCAGTGTGTGTGTATAAAAAGTCAGTGAGTTTCTGGGCTCCTGAAACGCGCTTGCATATTTCATCCAGTGCTGTGCTGACATTCCTGGTTTCTGAATCATAGGCAAAGCAAAATAATTGTCAAAGAAAAGGTCATTTGTACTGTATAAATCAAGAAAGGGATTAAAAATATATCCAAGGGACTGAGAATGACAATCAGTGGTGTTCAAACGCTAATAAGAAGTGGAAAATGAGGGATTCTGTTGGAACCAAACCACGGTCAGGTAAACCAACAAAAATGTCAGCAACAACTGCCAGCAAAAATTTTTCAGGATGCAAAGAAAAACCCACAAATAACTTCAGCTGAAATACAAGACTCTGAGAAAAAGTGGTGTGGATGTTTCAAGATGCATAATAAGGAGGCACTTGAAGAAAAATGGGCTGTATGGTCGAGTCACCAGAAGAAAGCCATTACTTTGCAAATGCCACAAGGTATCCCGCTTACAATATGCCAAACAGCACAGTGGTGAGACCAAAATGTAACTTTTTTGGCCACAACCATCAATGTTACATTTGGAGAGGAGTCAACAAAGCCTATAATGAAAGGTACACCCTTCCTTCTGTGAAGCACAGAGGTGGATTACAGATGTTTTTGGGATGTGTGAGCTACAAAGGCACAGGAAACTCGGTCAAAATTAATAGCAGGATGAATGCAGCATGTTATCAGAAAATACTGGAGGAAAATTCGCACTCATCAGCCTGGAAGCTGCGCATGAGACATGCTTGGATGTTCCAACATGACAATGATCTGAAACACAAGGCCAAGTCGACCTGTCATTGGCTACAGCAGAATAAAGTAAAGATTCTGGACTGGCCATCTCAGTCTCCTGACCTCAATATCATTGAGCCACTCTGGGGAGATCTCAAACATGCAGTTCATGGAAGACAGCCTAGGAATTCAGAGGAACAGGAGGCTTTTTGGCAAGAAGAATGAGCAGCTTTACCATCAGAAAAAAATAAAGAGCCTCACCCACAGCTCCCACAAAAGACTCCAATGGGCAACCAAGGTATTAAGAACATGGGTATGTAAACTTTTGATCAGGGTCATTTGGGTAGTTTCTGTTGTCATTATAATTTAAAAAGCCTAAACACAGTTGTTTAACAATAAATGGCTTCACACAACCACTAACCATGAGTGAAAATAAAAATTTTGAACATGGTCAAAATTTTCCTGATTGGTCACTTTGTTCTACAATGCAAATACCAGAGATCACACACATTTTCATGCTCTGATTGGGTATCTGTTTTTTGTGCCAAAAACATACACAATCAAGTGTTAGAAAATGGCAATGGGAGACGGGCCTTTACCCCGATGTTTGTGGCTCTACTCTAAGTGGACAGCGCACAGTTTAGCTGTTCGCTCATCTCAATGTTTGGCCAGAGTGAATGAATTGTGTCGCTCCAGTAGCTTTGATTCAAACTATACTTGAGGTCAAGTGACATACTGCCAAAGACACGCTGAGGAACTGATGATCCAACTGATTTACCATTTTTTGGTTTATCAAATTTTTTTAATTGCAAATATCACAGCCAAGCTCAAGGGAAAGACAAAAGGGAGGAGACCATCTGTGACTGAAGGAAAGATTCATTTAGAAGAAATGAAAAAGTAAATAATGCCTGAGATGTAAATCAGTAAAATCACTCAGTGTTCTTCATGGATGAATGAACAAAGAAACACACTTCAACAAACCAAATCCATAAGAAGAAGGAGACAGACTGCCATCAGATTACAGAGATGAAGAAATCAGCCATCACGCATGAGTGGCGTTCCCCTGACGACTTCCTGATGTCTTAAAAAGGAGAATGTAACATGAAGTGGAAGTAACAGGTAGAGGGCGCATCAGAGCTGTCAGCCAATACCTGAAAATTCTATTTAAATATCTAACCCAGCCATTCCAACAGTCGTCATCCCCTCACGTCATACCTGTCCCTTCTCCCCTCCCTCCTCTCATTCCTCTGTTGCCATCCAACAAAGCAGTGATACAGACAGAGCGTTCCTCTTGATACATACGCAGACAGAGCATTCCTCTTGATACGTACGCAGACAGAGCGTTCTTATTGATACGTACGCAGACAGAGGGTTGCTATTGATACGTACACAGACAGAGCGTTGCTACTGATACGGACGCAGACAGAGCGTTGCTACTGATACGGACGCAGACAGAGCGTTGCTATTGATACGGACGCAGACAGAGCGTTCCTCTTGATACGTACGCAGACAGAGCGTTGCTATTGATACATACGCAGACAGAGCGTTCCTCTTGATACGTAAGCAGACAGAGCATTGCTATTGATACGTACGCAGACAGAGCGTTCCTCTTGATACGTACGCAGACAGAGCGTTCCTATTGATACGTACGCAGACAGAGCGTTCCTATTGATACATACGCAGACAAAGCGTTCCTATTGATACATACACAGACAGAGCGTTCCTATTGATACAAACTCAGACAGAGTGTTCCTATTGATACATACACAGACAGAGCATTTCTCTTGATAGATACGCACGCAGACTGAGCATTCCTATTGATACATACTCAGACAGAGTGTTCCTATTGATACATACACAGACAGAGTGTTCCTATTGATACATACACAGACAGAGCGTTTTTCTTGATAGATACGCAGACAGAGCGTTCCCACTGATACATATACAGACAGAGCGTTCCTATTGATACATACGCAGACAGAGCGTTCCTCTTGATACGTAAGCAGACAGAGCATTGCTATTGATACGTACGCAGACAGAGCGTTCCTCTTGATACGTACGCAGACAGAGCGTTCCTATTGATACGTACGCAGACAGAACGTTCCTATTGATACATACGCAGACAAAGCGTTCCTATTGATACATACACAGACAGAGCGTTCCTATTGATACATACTCAGACAGAGTGTTCCTATTGATACATACACAGACAGAGCATTTCTCTTGATAGATACGCACGCAGACTGAGCATTCCTATTGATACATACTCAGACAGAGTGTTCCTATTGATACATACACAGACAGAGTGTTCCTATTGATACATACACAGACAGAGTGTTCCTATTGATACATACACAGACAGTGTTCCTATTGATACATACACAGACAGAGCGTTTTTCTTGATAGATACGCAGACAATCAATCAATCAACTTTTTTCTTGTATAGCGCCAAATCACAACAAACAGTTGCCCCAAGGCGCTCCACATTGCAAGGCAAGGCCATACAATAATTATGAAACACAGTCTACGTCTAAAGCAACATAACCAAGGGATGGTCCAGGGTCACCCGATCCAGCCCTAACTATAAGCCTTAGCGAAAAGGAAAGTTTTAAGCCTAATCTTAAAAGTAGAGAGGGTATCTGTCTCCCTGATCTGAATTGGGAGCTGGTTCCACAGGAGAGGAGCCTGAAAGCTGAAGGCTCTGCCTCCCATTCTACTCTTACAAACCCTAGGAACTACAAGTAAGCCCGCAGTCTGAGAGCGAAGCGCTCTAATGGGGTAATATGGTACTACGAGGTCCCTAAGATAAGATGGGACCTGATTATTCAAAACCTTATAAGTAAGAAGAAGAATTTTAAATTCTATTCTAGCATTAACAGGAAGCCAATGAAGGGAGGCCAACACGGGTGAGATATGCTCTCTCCTGCTAGTCCCCGTCAGTACTCTAGCTGCAGCATTCTGAACCAACTGAAGGCTTTTTAGGGAACTTTTAGGACAACCTGATAATAATGAATTACAACAGTCCAGCCTAGAGGAAATAAATGCATGAATTAGTTTTTCAGCATCACTCTGAGACAAGACCTTTCTGATTTTAGAGATATTGCGTAAATGCAAAAAGGCAGTCCTACATATTTGTTTAATATGCGCTTTGAATGACATATCCTGATCAAAAATAACTCCAAGATTTCTCACAGTATTACTAGAGATCAGGGAAATGCCATCCAGAGTAACGATCTGGTTAGACACCATGCTTCTAAGATTTGTGGGGCCAAGTACAATAACTTCAGTTTTATCTGAGTTTAAAAGCAGGAAATTAGAGGTCATCCATGTCTTTATGTCTGTAAGACAATCCTGCAGTTTAGCTAATTGGTGCGTATCCTCTGGCTTCATGGATAGATAAAGCTGGGTATCATCTGCGTAACAATGAAAATTTAAGCAATACCGTCTAATAATACTGCCCAAGGGAAGCATGTATAAAGTGAATAAAATTGGTCCTAGCACAGAACCTTGTGGAACTCCATAATTAACTTTAGTCTGTGAAGAAGATTCCCCATTTACATGAACAAACTGTAATCTATTAGACAAATATGATTCAAACCACCGCAGCGCAATGCCTTTAATACCTATGACATGCTCAAATCTCTGTAATAAAATTTTATGGTCAACAGTATCAAAAGCAGCACTGAGGTCCAACAGAACAAGCACAGAGATAAGTCCACTGTCCGAAGCCATAAGAAGATCATTTGTAACCTTCACTAATGCTGTTTCTGTACTATGATGAATTCCAAAACCCAGTATCAGTGGGAACAGAGCGTTCCCACTGATACATATACAGACAGAGCGTTCCTATTGATACATACGCAGGCAGAGCGTTTCTCTTGATATACGCAGACAGAGCATTCCCACTGATACATATACAGACAGAGCGTTCCCACTGATACATATACAGACAGAGCGTTCCTATTGATACATACGCAGACAGAGCGTTCCCATTGATACAGACAGAGCGTTCCTATTGATACATACGCAGAGCGTTTCTCTTGATACATACGCAGAGCGTTTCTCTTGATACATACGCAGAGCGTTTCTCTTGATACATACGCAGAGCGTTTCTCTTGATACATACGCAGACAGAGCGTTTCTCTTGATACATACGCAGAGCGTTTCTCTTGATACATACGCAGAGCGTTTCTCTTGATACATACGCAGAGCGTTTCTCTTGATACATACGCAGACAGAGCGTTTCTCTTGATAGAGATGCAGACAGAGCGTTGCCATTGATACATATACAGACAGAGCGATCCTATTGATACATACGCAGACAGAGCATTTCTCTTGATACATACGCAGACAGAGCGTTCCTCTGGGATAAATATTTAAATAGAATTTGAAGGTATTAGTTGACAGCTCTGGTGCGCCCCCTACCTGTTACTTCCGCTTCATGTTGCATTCTCCTTTTAAGGACATCAGGAAGTCGTCAGGGGAACGTCACTCATGCGTGATGTCTGATTTCTTCATCTCTGTAATCTGATGGCAGTCGGTCTCCTTCTTCTCAAGGGTTTGGTTTGTTGAATCACTTTGGGTTTCTTTGTTCATTCATCCACAAAGAACACTGAGTGATTTTACTGATTTACATCTCATGCATTATTTATTTTTTCATTTCTTTTAAATGAATCTTTCCTTCAGTCGATGGTCTCCTCCCTTTTCAATCAATCAATCAATCAATCAACATTTATTTATAAAGCGCTTTACAGCACCGACTGGTGTCCAAAGTGCTTAACATTAAAAACACAAATTTACAAAAATAAAACACATATAAAATAAAATTTTAAAACAACACATTAAAAAGAACATAAAAATAACAGAACATGTCACCTCCCCACTAAGTGTTAAAAGCCAGTTTAAATAAATAAGTCTTTAAGTTAGATTTAAAAAGTGCTAGGTCAGGAATAGTACGTAACTCAAGAGGTAGCTTGTTCCACAGTCTGGGGTCAGCTACCGCGAAAGCATGATCACCCCAGGGTTTATATCTTGACTTTGGAACATCTAAGTAAAGCTGGCCAGACGCCCTTAATGTCCTACTGTAGGTGCGCAAAGTTAAAATTTCAGACAAGTAGGGAGGTGCAAGGCTATAAATAGCTTTAAAAACAAACAATAAAATTTTAAAATCAATTCTAAAATGAACTGGAAGCCAGTGGAGTGAGTACAGGACGGGCGCAATATGCTCACGTCTAAAAGTGTTTGTTAGAAGACAAGCAGCAGCATTCTGCACCAACTGGAGACGTGCAAGAGATGACTGATTAATGCCCGAATAAAGTGCATTACAATAATCAAGTCTGGAGCTGATGAAAGCATGAATGGCGTCTCAAGATCACGTCTACTGAGAAAGTGCTTTATTTTAGCCAAAAGGCGAAGTTGGAAAAAAACTAGCTTTGACAACAGAGTTTATCTGTTGATGAAACCTCAAACAACTGTCAAATATCACTCCCAAATTCTTGACAGCTGGTTTTACATAGTTAGCCAAAGCACCAAAATTTGGTGTTACCACATTTGGTATGCCAGAGCGCTCAAACACCATGATCATCATTCAGGTAAAGGAAGTTTTGGGACAGCCACTGCTTTACATCAGGAATACAATTAAATAATGATGACAAAGCATCACTCCCATTAGTCCTCACAGGCAGATAGATTTGCAGATCATCTGCATAACAATGAAAGGACAGGTTGTGCTGGGTTATAATTGACCCCAATGGCAGAATGTACAAAGAAAACAGAATCGGCCCAAGGACAGAACCCTGCGGCACTCCACAGCACAGAGGAGCAGTTGATGAGGAAAGGTCCCCAATCATGACAGAAAAGCTCCTTTCAGCCAAATATGATCTAAACCACTTAAGTGCAGTACCATGAATGCCAATAAAATGTTCTAACTGGGAGACAAGTACTGTGTGATCCACAGTATCAAAGGCTGCTGTGAGGTCCAACAGAACCAGCACAGCAGGATTCCCTGCATCCACCAACAGAGTAATATCATTATGAACTTTTAAAAGTGCTGACTCAGTGCTGTGCTTTTGTCCTTCTCTTGACCTCAGCTGTGATATAAAAAAATACACTCAACAAAAATATAAACGCAACACTTTTGGTTTTGCTCCCATTTTGTATGAGATGAACTCAAAGATCTAAAACTTTTTCCACATACACAATATCACCATTTCCCTCAAATATTGTTCACAAACCAGTCTAAATCTGTGATAGTGAGCACTTCTCCTTTGCTGAGATAATCCATCCCACCTCACAGGTGTGCCATATCAAGATTAGACACCATGATTAGTGCACAGGTGTGCCTTAGACTGCCCACAATAAAAGGCCACTCTGAAAGGTGCAGTTTTGTTTTATTGGGGGGGATACCAGTCAGTATCTGGTGTGACCACCATTTGCTTCATGCAGTGCAACACATCTCCTTCGCATAGAGTTGATCAGGTTGTCAATTGTGGTCTGTGGAATGTTGGTCCACTCCTCTTCAATGGCTGTGCGAAGTTGCTGGATATTGGCAGGAACTGGTACACGCTGTCGTATACGCCGGTCCAGAGCATCCCAAACATGCTCAATGGGTGACATGTCCGGTGAGTATGCCGGCCATGTAAGAACTGGGACATTTTCAGCTTCCAAGAATTGTGTACAGGTCCTTGCAACATGGGGCCGTGCATTATCCTGCTGCAACATGAGGTGATGTTCTTGGATGTATGGCACAACAATGGGCCTCAGGATCTCGTCACGGTATCTCTGTGCATTCAAAATGCCATCAATAAAATGCACCTGTGTTCTTCGTCCATAACAGACGCCTGCCCATACCATAACCCCACCGCCACCATGGGCCACTTGATCCACAACATTGACATCAGAAAACCGCTCACCCACACGACGCCACACACGCTGTCTGCCATCTGCCCTGAACAGTGTGAACCGGGATTCATCCGTGAAGAGAACACCTCTCCAACGTGCCAAACACCAGCGAATGTGAGCATTTGCCCACTCAAGTCGGTTACGACGACGAACTGGAGTCAGGTCGAGACCCCGATGAGGACGACGAGCATGCAGATGAGCTTCCCTGAGACGGTTTCTGACAGTTTGTGCCAAATTCTCTGAAACGTCTTTGGAGACGGCTTATGGTAGAGAAATGAACATTCAATACACGAGCAACAGCTCTGGTTGACATTCCTGCTGTCAGCATGCCAACTGCACGCTCTCTCAAATCTTGCGACATCTGTGGCATTGTGCTGTGTGATAAAACTGCACCTTTCAGAGTGGCCTTTTATTGTGGGCAGTCTAAGGCACACCTGTGCACTAATCATGGTGTGTAATCAGCATCTTGATATGGCACACCTGTGAGGTGGGATGGATTATCTCAGCAAAGGAGAAGTGCTCACTATCACAGATTTAGACTGGTTTGTGAACAATATTTGAGAGAAATGGTGATATTGTGTATATGGAAAAAGTTTTAGATCTTTGAGTTCATCTCATACAAAATGGGAGCAAAACCAAAAGTGTTGCGTTTATATTTTTGTTGAGTGTATATTAACCAAAAATGGTAAGTCAGTTGGATCATCAGTTCCTCAGTATGTCACTTGACCTCAAAGTATAGTTTGAATCAAAGCTACCGGAGTGACACAGACTCATTCTCTCTGATCAAACACTGAGATGCACGATGAGAGAACAGCTAAACTGTGCGCTGTCCAGTTAGAGAAGAGCCTTTAAAGGCCTTTGCCGATTTCTGACACTTGATTGTGTACATTTTTGGCACAAAAAACAATCAGATACCCAATCGGAGCATGAAAATGTGTGTGATCTCTGATAATATTTGCATTGTAGAACATAGTGACCAATCAGGAAAATTTTGACCGTGTTCAAAACTTTTGTTTTCACTCATGGTTAGTGGTTGTGTGAAGCCATTTATTGTTAAACAACTGTGTTTAGTCTTTTTAAATCATAATGACAACAGAAACTACCCAAAAGACACTGATCAAAAGTTGAATCGGAAAGTAAAATTTCAGTGTCTAGAGATAACAATGAAAGGAAGTCTACTCTACTGAAAAAGTTGTCAAAAATCTCTTTATGAAGGGACTGAACCATGTTTCTTTATGTCCTTTAAAATACTTTGAAAGTCTCATTTATTTTTTTCTTCTGTTGAAGAAGCAACTCCACATCCAGCACATCTAATTGCTGGTATAGACTTTGTTTCTTTCCGTTACCTCAAAGCAGTGGTGGGCAAAGCTAACCAAAAAGTTAGCTTTGATAGCCGTTAATCCACTAACTGAAAAGTTAACTTTTATAAAGCTAAACTGATAAATCCCTAAAAAAAAATCTGTTTGTTAAAAGTGATTCAACACTTTTAGCAAATGTGTGGCACTTGGTGTTCACATTGCCATCTATTGGCCAGTAGATGGCAATGTTCATGGCAGTGTGCCACACATTCGCTAAAAATGATGAAGGAATTAAACAGAATTTTAAGTTGTCAAATTACCTTTTTTTAACAAATGAAAAAAATTACATGTTTACAAATACAGATTTATTTGTAAAACCCACCACATGTTTCAGATGAGATGAGAGATGAGATTTATTGTCATTGTCATTATTGTCATATTGTCATTACACGAGTGCAACAATAATGAAATTACGTTTACTCTCCAATTGCCTCAGACAAGATACAGCAATTAATCCACAGTTATTACTTGTTTACTGTAATAATGGGACACATCAGAATTAAAGACAACACATATACATTTGACATTGTTTATGTGCACTAAACATGAAGCAGTCCGTCATCTGAATTGAGAAAAAGTGGGTGAAGGCTGCAGCAGGAGCAGCCCACGCCGCCCAGCTTGGGGAGTTGAAGGCTGCAGCAGTAAAAACCAGGCTGCCTTCGAGGTGGCAGGGAGGAAGCCAGGGTGAGGGGAGTGGAGAGACATGAGGGGGTAATAGGGTTGGAGGGAGGGAGACATGCGTTGTGTGCAGATGAGTTAAGTTTCTGTCAGTTTCTGTCTGTGTGTGTGTGTAAAGTCTGATGTTGCTAGGCAACAGCAGACTGGAAGGGGGGTAGATAGATGAGAAGGGGGAGCCAAATTCCTTCACCAAGGCCGTAGATCCTTCTGGGGAAGAGCAGGGCATTTGACCTTCAGGAGCCGATAGGGCTGCCATGTTGATGTTAGGTGGAGAGATACAGAATTCCATTTACTGCACCTCTGACCGTCGAGAGTCAAAATTATGAAGAATATTCTCTGGTCCTCAGCAGCACATTCCTTTGCAATGCAGCGATATGGTCCAAGATGGTATCCATTTTGCATTTGAGTTCAAGAGTTCACGCGGTCTGAGATTACACAGCATTACCCAACTCATTAATCATGATGGACAGATGAGGGGACAGGATTCTGGAAGCAGCAGTCTTGCTAATATCAATAACTGTGTGTAACTGTAATAACTGTGTGTGATAACTTCAGTAACTGTGCGTTATACTGACCGGCCAACCACTGACGTCAGGAAACTAATGTACCCAGAATGCAATGTGGCATTTGTGTCTAAACCCAAAAACCTTCAAAATTAGTGCATTATTTTAATACTAACACATATAGCTGATATTTTCACTTTGCAAAACGAAAGACGTAATGTTAATTTCAATAACTTGTCCGCAATTAGTTTGTTTAAACTTATAATTATAAGTCAAAACTGCCTGCCTGTGCAAGCCTGGTCTGTATGGTGTGAAGACAAATTATCTTCCTTTGTTTCTGGTAGTCGGCTCTCCTCTGCCTGCAGAGGATATAGCTCTACCATTCATGGCTGTCTGTCTGCTACAAAACATGTAACAGGCAGGCACTATACTCTATGATTTCACACTTTACAAATGCTTTTAACTATTAAGCTTTATTCACTATGCCCGCAATATGTTATGACAATATGTTATGCAATATGACAATATGTTAGCGGTCTAAAAGTTATTGGAACCAAATTGGTCGGAAGCTAATTGGTCGCTGATGGTTTTCAGTGTTATCTGGAAAGCTAATCCGCTCATGAAAACGTTAGCTTTGATAATTAGCGGTTAGCAAATTAGCCAACTGTGCCCACCACTGCCTCCGAGTTAGTAACATGGTGTGAAACATGCTACACAGTTAATGAATTCATGATGTACTTTCAGTTCTAATTTAATACATCTATATATTAATAGCCAAGTGGCCTCTGTGAGTGTGTGTGTGTGTGTGTGTGTGTGCGTGCGTGCAGCTTTGATCACAGACAAACTGGGGAGAGCTGACATTTTCTGTTTGTTATGTTTATGTATTGTGTGTCAAGAATGAACACAGCAAAAACGGAACGTTGAGGTAGGACTAATATTATTGGAGAAATTAGGGATATTAGGTAACAACAGTGAACAATGGATGTTGATGTCAGTATGAATCAGTCCCTGGTAACCAGACAAACTCTGAACAAAGGAAATATCTCAACCAGTTGTAAAACATGACATCAATTAAATGTGCCAAATAATAAACACAGTTATTCACAAAACTTTCTCATTTTATTTTCCTGCACCTTCAGTTAAAATCATTGTAGAAACTTTGTATCATTTATTACCACCCTTGAAAAATGTTGGCTACCTATTTTATAAACACGACCCAATCTAGATCCCATGGATCCCTGTGGACAACCCGTTAGTCTCTGTTTAATTGGCTCCACATTGAAAATGTAAAACTCTGGCAAAGTGTCACGATTTCCAGAAGAAACAAGCAACTACAACAATCAAAAGAAGCCCCAAAGAAGAAATGTCTGTCCAAAGACCAAACCAAAGACACCTGAACTCCTCCAGTGCGGTGACCAACGTCACAGAGGAGTCGTATTATTTCACAGATTTGCAATAAAATGCTCAGAAAGGACAAACAAGGTCGAGTTCATAGCACCGTGAACCTTCCCTCAAAGTGTCACTCAAAGCAACTACACCTCTAACTATTAAGAACTTTTTGGTTTAGTTTAAAATAGTTTAAACTAATGAGTTATATACCCCCCCACCCCGCTCAGTTGTGAACGGGGAACCTAGCTATAGAGACTAAAAATGGTTTTGTTTTGTTTTTTTTATACCATGCTGTAAAAACTCTACCTCTGCTGTAAAGTTGTGCACTTTAACATGGATGTCTTTGGGGAGTGACTCACTTTTGGAGCCAGCCTCAAGTGGCCATTGAAGGAACTGCAAAATTTTCCATTTGTGTGTTGGCTTCATGTTTCCACCACATTGGCTATAATGACGTTGTCATGGCAACCAGGTGGTTCAACCACTGCTGAGCGAGTCTGCTTTTCTTCTCCTGTGGATACAGATCAGTCACGACTGGAAGACTCACCCTGTCAACTGCAACTAAATTAAATGTTCAACAAACAAAGCTACCTTATGATGTCACTGAAGATTTAATGATGTCATAATAAGAACACGTGTGTTCCCCTTTCAGATTCTGCAGAACAGAGACTTTATGTTCTGTTTATTTCTAGTTGTAATGTTCTTATTCATTATTTATTTGCGACATGTTGAGACACTTTTGTAATGCCATAAACTGTGTGTTTGTCACTGGTTGATGAGATGTTTTTGTTGTTGTTGTTGTTTTTGTTTTGTGAGGTGAATATTGGACCATGTGACTGTGAGCACAGACATCTGTCACACAGCTGCTGACAGAGGAACGTGCACAAAGCAGCAGGTGTGACACTCAGAGTTTGGTTCCGACTCCGAACAGGATCACAGCGTCCCAATCCTCCTTATGTAACACACACACACACACACACACACACACACACACACACACACACACACACACACACACACACACACACACACACACACACACACACACACACACACACACACACACACACACACACACACACACACACACCAGTACGACTGCACTAATTTAATCTGTGCTGGAACAGAAACATCCTCTGCAGACGGTCACTGTGTGTGTGTGTGTGTGTGTGTGTGCTCACGAGCCCCAACATTGTCTGACATCAAATGCAGCTGAAAAGAAGCTGTGTGAAGATGAAGGTGGTGTGAGCGTGCACCAGACTCGGGCTCGTACTTGTAGGGGTCGAGGTCGTGGGCCGACACCGGGCCTGTGTCTTCGCTCTGCTCCGTCATGCTTCTGGGCCTGAACACACAAACACATGGGTTAGCAGCACGGCTCCAAGCAGAACCTTTCCTAATGCCGGATGTAGCTTCAAAGCGACATCATTCCAAAAGGATCACGGGGGCAAACGGGTGGACACGGCCTTCAAAAATCAACACAGCAGAGATGCAACATTCAAAGGCTGATGTTGGTGCTTTATGTTCCGTTCAAAGTGTGTATCCAGAATCACAAAGTCGTAGAAACTAGGTCAGATTCTTGACCAGGCGCCAACAGGGGCGCTACACGTCTGACCTGAGTGACATCTCACTGAGCCGTTCTGCAACGCCAGCGTGACCCCAGAGGGCAGCAGAGGACAGAAAGACTCCAGTCAAACCGTGTGGTCAGGCAGCTCTCAAAAACTGAGTGACATCTCTGGAAGGAGACTGGTGAGGGAAGCCACCAAGACAACTCTGAAGGACTTCTCTGCTTCTCTGGATGTACTTTGAGAAACTGTACTTAGTCCAACTTTGTGTGCTGCATCACCAGTTCTACAGCTTCATGACAAAGTGGTATTGAGAAGATTTTCTTCCCCTGCTTGTTGTGGACACTGTGTCTGAGTATTTTATGACAAATACTCATAATTTGACCTCATCATGATTAATGTTATGTCCTGCTTTGGGCTTACATGGTTCGCAACGCACTTCCAGCCCCGCTGGGTGCTGGAGGACGGCACACAGGTGATACATATATGTGGTTGTAATTTGCCCCGGTTCTTTATGTAAAATACGGCCCTTTTCCAAGAACCAAACCCTTATACAACCCCTGGCAAAAATTATGGAATCACCGGCGTTGGAGGATCTTCATTCAGTTGTTTAATTTTGTAGAAAAAAAGCAGATCACAGACATGACAACTAAAGTCATTTCAAATGGCAACTTTCTGGCTTTAAGAAACACTATAAGAAATCAGGAAAAATAATTGTGGCAGTCAGTAACGGTTACTTTTTTAGACCAAGCAGAGGCAAAAAAAAAATATGGACTCACTCAATTCTGAGGAAAAAATTATGGAATCATGAAAAACAAAAGAACGCTCCAACACATCACTAGTATTTTGTTGCACCACCTCTGGCTTTTATAACAGCTTGCAGTCTCTGAGGCATGGACTTAATGAGTGACAAACAGTACTCTTCATCAATCTGGCTCCAATTTTCTCTGATTGCTGTTGCCATGATCAGCTTTGCAGGTTGGAGCCTTGTCATGGACCATTTTCTTCAACTTCCACCAAAGATTTTCAATTGGATTAAGATCCGGACTATTTGCAGGCCATGACATTGACCCTATGTGTCTTTTTGCAAGGAATGTTTTCACAGTTTTTGCTCTATGGCAAGATGCATTATCATCTTGAAAAATGATTTCATCATCCCCAAACATCCTTTCAATTGATGGGATAAGAAAAGTGTCCAAAATATCAACGTAAACTTGTGCATTTATTGATGATGTAATGACAGCCATCTCCCCAGTGCCTTTACCTGACATGCAGCCCCATATCATCAATGACTGTGGAAATTTACATGTTCTTTTCAGGCAGTCATCTTTATAAATCTCATTGGAACGGCACCAAACAAAAGTTCCAGCATCATCACCTTGACCAATGCAGATTCGAGATTCATCACTGAATATGACTTTCATCCAGTCATCCACAGTCCACGATTGCTTTTCCTTAGCCCATTGTAACCTTGTTTTTTTCCGTTTAGGTGTTAATGATGGCTTTCGTTTAGCTTTTCTGTAAGTAAATCCCATTTCCTTTAGGCGGTTTCTTACAGTTCGGTCACAGACGTTGACTCCAGTTTCCTCCCATTCGTTCCTCATTTGTTTTGTTGTGCATTTTCGATTTTTGAGACATATTGCTTTAAGTTTTCTGTCTTTGTAACGGTTGACAAAATGATTGCAGTTCACTTGTTTTACCAATAGATGGCACTTGTGTATTAAGAACGCATACAAGAAACTTTATTTAAATCATTTTATTTTGTACAAGTTTATATTGTTTTCCTATTATTGAAGCATAAATCGTAAGTGTATGTGAGTAATAATATTTAATTTTAGTCCATTTTGAGTGTATAAGTTTAACTACTTGAGTCTAGTTTGTCACGCGAACTACTTCCGGTTTTACGTTGTCAGTCTTCGCTAAAGTCAAACCCGAAAGTGCGTAAGTTAAGAAAGCCAATTAAAGAGTAAATGTCAAGTTTCAGTTCACCGGTTTGTTTACTAGCAGGCCAAAGTGGTATGTATATTTTATGTGTGTAATGTGCAGTTTTATGTGCACATTTGTGTATTATAAGCCAAGGCTAATGCTAAATTTTATGTTTGCTAGTTCTACGGTGGGAACTCTGAAGATGCAAAAAGGTGCAAAGACCACAGTAAACATCAGTCAAAAGAACTCTCAGGTCTCCTTTGTTTGTGGACAAACTGGCACAGTCTTGACACTTTGATGTCTTCCTTGGTCTACCAGTATGTTTGCCTTTAACAGCCTTCCCATGTTATTTGTATTTGGTCCAGAGTTTAGACACAGCTGACTGTGAACAACCAACATTTTTTGCAACATTGCGTGATGATTTACCTTCTTTTAAGAGTTCGATAATCCTCTCCTTTATTTCAGTTGATGTCTCTCGTGTTGGAGCCATGATTCATGTCAGTCCACTTGGTGCAACAGCTCTCCAAGGTGTGTTCACTCCTTTTTAGATGCAGACTAACGAGCAGATCTGATTTGATGCAGGTGTTAGTTTTGAGGATGAAAATTTACAGGGTGATTCCATAATTTATTCTTCAGAATTGAGTGATTCCATATTTTTTCCCTCTGCTTGGTCTAAAAAAGTAACCGTTACTGACTGCTACATTTTTTTTTTCCTGATTTCTTATAGTGTTTCTTAAAGCCAGAAAGTTGCCATTTGAAATGACTTTAGTTTTGTGTCATGTCTGTGATCTGCTTTTTTTCTACAAAATTAAACAACTGAATGAACATCCTCCGAGGCCGGTGATTCCATAATTATTGTCAGGGGTTGTATTTCTCATTTTGAGTTTACTGAAGGTCATGTGAAAACCAGGCCTGGTCCCTCACAGACAGCATCCATCTTGTGAAGGGACGAGGAAAATGGGTGGTGCACCACTTTTATACCATGTGGGCGTTACAGTGGGTGTGGTTTAATCAATGTGTTACTGGCTCTTACAGACAGGGGGAGCCCTCCCTTTATCTAAAATTTACACATGCAATAGTGAAGTGAAACTTAACTCTTGTTGACACTTTAAACCGAGTTCCAGACACTTTTAAACAGATAACAAAAACAAACATTGATAGCTAACATAAAAGAAGGAATTAGCACAGATATGATCTAACATGGTCTAGGGAGTCCATTCTGTAGTTCTTCTATCATCTCTGTGGGTCACAAGGATCACCGGCACAGTTTAACTAGCTAACTGGGACAGGAAACCTATCTAACTAGTTTGTGCAGGTGAACTTGTCCTCAGGTCCACTAGTCTAATCCAATCACTTTATTTATAGCACATTTAACAACAAAGACGTCCCAAAGTGCTGCACATAAAGTCAAGAAATAAATAAAAAACAGGAAGAATTAAAAAATAAATACAACATGCAAAGATGAATAAATAAATACATAAATACAGCATACAAAAGATAAAACCAATAAAATCAACCTAAATAAAAACAGCACCAATAAAACAGAGGACCAGACAACTCACACAGAATAAAAGTGGGTCTTCAGACGAGACTTAAAACACTCCACTGTGGGGGCTGTTCGGACATGGAGGGGCAGAGCGTTCCAAAGTCTGGGGCCAGCCACAGAGAAAGCCCTGTCCCCCCTGGTTTTAAGTCTCGTCTTGGGTACCATGAGCTGGAAATGACCCTCAGACCTCAGAGCATGCGCCGGAGAGTAAATTTGTAAGAGGTCAGTGATGTATTGAGGGGTCATTCCATTCAAAGCTTTAAAGACAAACAGTAAAATCTTAAAATCAATTCTGCAATTAATAGGAACCCAGTGCAAAGATGCAAGAATCGGGGTTATGTGTTCACGCTTCCAGGCTTCTGTTAAAAGTCGCATTGCAGCGTTCTGGACTAACTGCAGATGGTAAAGAGCCCGTTGGCTAATGTCGAAATAAAGTGCGTTACAGTCATCCAGACGACTTGAAGTAAAAGAGTGCACAACTTGTTCAAAAAGGTTAAAAGATAAAAATGGTTTTACCTTTGATTGAAGATGGAGATGATAAAAGCACGATTTCAAAACACCACTAATTTGTTTATCAAATTTAAAATCGCTGTCTATTGTGACACCAAGGCTGGTGACCTTGGGACGTACAAAATCCTTAAGAGGTCCCAGGTCAACGAGGTCACTTCCAAACAACATAACCTCTGTCTTGCCCTCATTAAGTTTTAAAAAGTTCTGTGACAACCAAGCCCTGACGTCACACAGACAGTCGAGTAGGGGTGTCAGGGGGCAAAGGCTGTTTTTAGCGATAGGCATGTAGATTTGACAATCATCAGCATAAAAATGGTAGGCCACGTCATGTTTTTTAAAAATCTCTCTGAGTGGGAGGAGATAAAGAGCCAATAGGATGGGTCCCAGGATAGAACCCTGGGGGACTCCACAATGAAGAAGGGCTGATGACGAGGTAGAGTCCCCCAGCCTGACGGAGAAAGACCTCTCCGACAGGTACAATCTAAACCACTCCAGAACAGTCCCCCTGACAACCACACAGTCTCTCAGGTGGTCTAAAAGAATTGCGTGGTCAACTGTGTCAAAAGCTGCAGTGAGATCTAAAAGCACTAAAATGGCTGAACTGCCAGAATCAGTTGTTAAAAGATCATTAAAAACCTTTAAAAGTGCAGACTCAGTGCTGTGAAATGCTTTGTACCCTGATTGAAATGGATCCAATGTGCCGTTTGTATCTAAAAAAGGCTGCAACTGTGCAAAGACGCATTTCTCTAAAATTTTCAACACAAGCGGTAATTAATCGATAATTTGAAAAAGCCGTAGGATCCAAACACGGTTTTTTGATCAGTGGCTCCACAATAGCTTTTTTTAAAAACATTTTTTAACAAATGAAGGCACAATTCCACAAGACAGACGACTATTAATAATTTCTCCAACAAAAGAGCCAATGGTGTCCCAGTATTAAGGACAGCATGTTGAAGTTGTTTTTATATTGATGGTAGACTATATGTTGCACTGAACTAGGTTGACTAATGTTACAAAAGTGTGGCAAAAAAACCCCCCAAACATTTAATTATGGTGAATTACTATTATTTGTTGAGCAGCAGATTTATAGACAAAAGGTCATTTAAAGGTGATTAACAGTGTATGTTAACAGAACCATAAGTTTTTGCAAACTGAACTAAGATCAGGTTGGGGTTCCCATATATACCATCAAATAGGACCACCGGAACCTATAAATGAATGAATGAATGGAAGGATTTATTCGGCACACAAAACAAAAACATCTCAGCAACAAACCTGTGTGACCGAAAGGGTTAGAGCAGAAGCAAAACTTATAAAAACTCACCCCTTATATACCATAACAATAAGAAATCTATACACACCTAAACACAATTTATATATATATATATATATATATATATATATATATATATATATATATATATATATATATACACACACACACACCCATCCATGACACCTAATTTAAAAAAGTGTGCAAAATTAGTCAATGAACTCAAATTTGCAAAATACAACCAGACAAAGGCACACAACACACAATCCCAAAAGCAATAACAAAATCAATAAGCCTAAACTACAGCAAGCAATTTTATTACTCTTGTAATGCCTTTTAAAGCCAACTAAAGTACCAAGTACTTTAATACTGTCAGGACAGCTGTTCCAGATGTTAACACCTTTAACAGAAACATAATGACTTTTTGCAGTCGTTCGGATCCTTAATTTGTCAAAAAAAAAAAAAAAAAAAAAATCCTCTCAAATTATAACTGGAGTCCTTCAGTGTAAACAGATCCTGGACACGTTGTGGCATGTTTTAACTTTATACATAATTTGTATTGTAATGTCCCAAGTCCCAGAATTTTAGAATAAACAAGAAAATAATGGATTCGTTGGCTCACAATATGATTTGTTACAGATAATTCTTAAACCTTTCTTTTGCAACAAAAATATTGGATTAGTATTAGTTTTATATGTATTTCACCAAACCTCAATAAAATAGGTCATATATGGAACGAGCAATGAACGATATAAAATAGAGTGTTGGGAAATAAAATCTTTTGTTTTATGCAAAATCGCAACGGCTTTTGACATTTTAGATTCAACAAAATTAATGTTTTCCAGCTCAGTTTATCATCAATAACAACACCAAGAAATTTAGTAGCAGTTACAATTTCAAGTTCAATATCATTTCATGATAAATTTCTGCAGAAATTCTTGGACTTGTTTCCAAATATGACACACTTAGTTTCACCAAAGTGAAGCGACGGTGAAACTTTAGATAATTAGTTTGAATCAAACCATTGTTGATTGGGGATTAGGGACCATCAAGTGTTGGGCTTGAGACCAGAGGATCCTCGGTTCAAATCCCAGCCTGACCGGAAAATCACTAGGAGGCCTTGGGCAAGGTCCTTAATTTCCTAGTTGCTCCTGGTGTGTAGTGAGTACCTTGTATGGCAGCACCCTCACATCAGGGTGAATGTGAGGCATTATTGTAAAGTGCTTTGAGCATCTGATGCAGATGGAAAAGTACTATATAAATGCAGTCCATTTACTAGTGGGAAGTTCCCCTGCACAAACTAGCTCGATAGGTTTCCTGTTAATCTGTGGTTCTTGTGACAGAGATGGCTAGATGGATATATTGCTATACAAATGCAGTCCATTTATTTACCCTTGTTTAAACTGTTTAAACTCTGTAACTCCTTCTCCATCATGTCCAAGGTCTGTCCCAAATGATCCTCACTACAAAATGCCGTCGTATCATCAGCAAACAAAATACAACTGACGGACTTGGAAACTAAAAATATGTCATTAATACATAAAAGAAACAACAGAGCCTACAACCAGTGGACCCTATAGGACCAGAGGACCTTCCCTTAGTGCAGTTACTCCTCAAATAATAACAGCTACTTGAAGCAAAGTGAGGTTCAATCTTGATCACACAGGCCAAGCCCAATGGGACGGATCAGGGAACACATTCTGACCTCCTGACCCCAGAGGTCGGCTGTGATGGTGTCCACATCAAAATGACGTTCAAAACGGATTCTCAGTTTGAAAACAGATGTCTGTGCACCGTCACAACGTCTTTCTGGTTCTGTTACGGACATTAAAGTTTTCCACAAACTTTGACCTGAGAAACCTAAACTGTACAAAATAATGTCCCGACCGTCCACATCAAAGCAACGTGCCGACCTGAGCACCAGCAGCTAATTCATTAATTGGGACATTGCTTGGTGTCTTCTGCACAGACACCTTGAATATCCAGAAAACTGACGGGACACTGGTCCTTTTAATTTTTGTGCTCGTACCTACAACATTTCCTTCCCCGTCTGCTGATCAGAACCTCCTGGTTCTGATCAGAATCCTGTGGTGTGTTTAAACATGGACGAGGTCTGTGAAGGAGTCAAACTTATTTGTGGCTACACACCTGGAACTCCGGCCGACACCTCTGTACCTAATGAAGCAGTGATGACCTCGGCCACACCTGGACTCTGGAACAGGTGGAAAATAACCCTAACAAATAAACCAACTGGAGCACCGGGCTCGTACAGCGCAAACCTCCACCAATACTAGTTGCCAATTTCACAAAATCTTACCTTGGAAATAACTTTCAATGTCCTGTTAGAAGTGACTTTTGATAAACTGAATTAGAGCTGATCAAATATCAGGAGGAGGTATTTAGTTCATGCACTTGAATTTAAGTTATTTTGTGGTGTTGTCAGGGTTTTTAACTTTTTCAGTTTCAGAATTTTCTTTCTCTCACTCTTCTTATCTGGGATCAACAGCTCCAGCAGGGGACCCCAGACTTTTCTTTCCTGTGCCACACTGACCACCTCTGACTGGGGGATCCCAAGGCGTTCCCAGGCCAGTGTGGAGATATAATCTCTCTATCTAGTCCTGGGTCTTCCCCAGGGTCTCCTCCCAGATGGACGTGCCTGGAACACCTCCCTGGGGAGGCACCCAGGAGGCATCCTTACAAGATGCCTGAACCACCTCAGCCGGCTCCTTTCAACACAAAGGAGCAGCAACTCTACTCCGAGCTCCCCATGGATGACCGAACATCTCACCCCATCTCTAAGGGAGACACCAGCCACCCCTGAGGTACTTGAATGCACCGAAGTGAACATCTTCATCTCAAGTTACTGAAACCAAATTATTGTTTTTCCAGGTTCAATATGAACAAAATAAGATCACTGAATGTGCTGAAAATCAGCCTAAAAATAATAATAATAAAAAAAATCTTTTCATAAGCTACTAACAAGTTAACTAGGTCACAAACATACGGTGCATCTGGAAAGTATTCACAGCACTTCACTATTTCAACATTTTGTCATGTTACAGCCTTATTCCAAAATGGATGAAATTCATTTTTTTTGTCAAAATTCTACACAGTACCCCATAATGATAATGTTAAAAACATTTTTTTTTTTTTTTTTAGATTTTTGCAGATTTATTAAAAACTAGACCACCACACTCATAGAGCACAATGATCACATGTTGGGAGAATGTATTTAGTTCATGGACTTGCATTGAAGTTTTTTTGTGTGGTGTTGTCAGGTTTTTTCAACATTTTCAGTTTCTGAATTCTTTTTCAGATAACTTTCACAGAACATTGGTAGTCTCTGCTATGCACAATTTGTCATTGCTTTTTGGCACTTGGTTTCCATCTGATAACGGGTAGTTCCAGTCTGGATGATAGACAAACGGCATAAAATTAGAGCCTCCATCCAATCTTGGTGGTGTAGGTAAATCCATAACAGGAAAATGAGAGTGGTTGGGGCACTTTTGATTGAGATTTAATGTAAAATGTACACCAAACGGGCTTTCAATATTAAATTTAAACATCCACAAAACCAACATTCTGGATCAGATCCAGATCAAACTTTGTCAGTTGATAGTGTCAGTCTACACCTCAGTTTAAAATATGAGAATGATTGGGACATATTTGATTAAGATATAATGTAAAATACACAATTAAATAGGGTTTCCATTGTTAAATTTAAATGGCCACAAAATCTGTAATCTGGATCAGATCCAGCTCAAACTGTCAGTCGATAAAGGATAGCATCCTATGGAATGCTCTCAACTCACATTACCATCTTAGTCATGCTTAGTTATCATGTTACAGGGTAACATATGTCACATCTCATAGAATCCAATGGATGTTGACCTTGCTTGACCTTTACTTTGGAGACAAAGTATTCACCACAGTCAAAACTATTTCATTTATTAATCCTATTAGCTCAACCAATAATTTGCATCACTTTTTACCAAAATTGAAGGAACCTTTGCTGTTTTTACCCCATAATTCCTGAATATTGAGTCACAGTCAAAACTATACCTTTTTGGACTTATTATGATCAGACAAATAATGTAGTGTAGTTTTCAATTTGATTGGAGCATCTTTAATTTTGACCTCTACCTGGCCGCCTATTGAAAATTCAAGTGGCTAGTTGTTTTTTTTCAAAAGAGTAATATCTAAGGAGTATTTGTGCCGACTTTGGTGCTTGTATCACCATTTGCAGGATTGTTTCAGTTATCTGCTGCACAAAACTCATTCCAGAAATCTCCTTTCTCCTTCATCTCACAACCTACCTGTGGGGCATATGCACTGATGATATTCATCATCACCCCTTCAATTTCCAACTTCATCACCCTGTCAGACACTCGCTTAACCTCCAACACACTCTTAACATCTCTTCCTTTAAAATGACCCCAACACCATTTCTCTTCCTGTCCTCACCGCCGATGCTCCTGCTCTTACTTCCTTTTCCACTTCGTCCCTTGCACACACAATATGTCTAGTTTTTTCCTTTCCACATTAAACCAAATTCTGTCAGCACCGGTAGCAGTCGTTGTTAACCCGGGTCTCAACTGACCAGATATGGAAATTCAATTTGTACTCTGTTCGTTTTTGGCTTGTTTTACGTCAGACCAGCACTCAGAATGTACTGGCTCCACAGCATGTTGCTGAGTTCCGTGACGTCTGCAACACGGACTATAAATTATATTGTCATGTTCAGATGTTTGTTTTTAATATCAATACACAGAATGCAAATTAAAACCATCAGGCAGAATGTTCAGGAAGTGGAAACCAGATCTTCACGGGAACTGTTGATATCATTCCATCTGTTTAAGTCTGTCACCTGTGTGAGGAAACCTGACAGGAACATACTGGGATTTGATTTGTACTGTGACACTGAAGCCACGACTCAGATCGAAACACGAGAACTCTGAAACTCAAAACACACCGCCGATGATACATCTGATCGGGATCTGCGTCAAAATTCTCACAACAAACACTTGGGGACAAAAATTCTTGTCCACCTTCAGAGACAATCACAGTTCTGGTGTCCTGATGCCACTGGATTATTTTGTTGGACATCAGCTGTGTAGTTTTGGTTTTAAGGACTCTTCATAGTCCAAAGTTGAACTTTGGACCTTCTGCTTTGACTTCCTGAAGTCACTTCCACATGGTGCAAACATCTCAAACACACACACACACACACACACACACACACACACACACACACACACACACACACACACACACACACACACACACACACACACACACACACACACACACACACACACACACACACACACACACACACACACACACACACACACACACACACACACACACACACACAGTCAGTCTCCTCTAAATGAAGATCACTCAGAGAGACACCATCACACTGTTCTGTTTGTGCCTGTGAAGTAACTTTACACACCGATTAAAATGATATTTACCTTCTGATTATTTGTCCGGGGTTTTATTTCTGAAATAACTGATTTCTTCTCAATAAATCTGAGATTTGTCTTCGTGTAAAGAAAGATGAAACCACCAATTACCATCTGCCAAAAAAGCAGCACTCAGCACTCAGGAGCCAGAAACCGTCCAGATAACTTGTACTGACTTAAAAATCAGTTTTTTAAATTTTATTTAATAGTTTTAGGTGGACTCCTTCCGAGCCAGAAGCAGCATAAAGTCCGTCCAAATAATACCGGAAAACCGACAGCTCTTCAGAATCAAAGCAGAACAGGAGGAGAGTAAAACTACAAAACAGTTCACCTTTTTCGTTTCCACACTAAATAAACACCTGCCTTGAAACAACATAGATTATCTGAAATTATTATTATTATTAAAATTATGCAACTTGCCAAGTTTCTTCCATCTTGTTCACTTTTATTTTGAAAGGAACACCGGCAATCCGACTTTCTTCTGGCTAATTTGTCGTCTCTGCGGTTCTTACCTGTTTAGTCCGCTAATAAAAGGTGTAGCTTTTCGTTGTCTTTGTCCCCAAAAACATGTTGGAGTGATTAATTATGCGCAAAGGGAGACGGAGGACGCAGAAGTTGCGGAGTGTGGCTGCGTGAGGTTTGTGTGCTGAGCTGTTTGCACACGGCCCGGATTAAACACCCAGAATAACCACGAGGGATCAACAGCTCCAAAACCCCGCCAGAACATTACAACAGCATTCATGCAGAAGACAAAATATTAGAAACACCTTTGACTTTCACAAACGCTAACTCCCACAGGATAATTTAAAACACACACACACAAAATAAAAATATATATTCAAATAGTGTTTGTCTGTACAGACTACATTAAAAAATGTAATGACACAGGGATTAAATATTTAACACGATTAGTAAAGTTTTTTAAATACTTTGTACAAAAGCCTTTGTTGGTAGTTGGAAGTTACAAGACACCTCCTGTTTGGAGAAACTTGTCACATGTGTTGATTAGATGTGATTTTGGTTCATTCTTCAACACAAACAGTCTTCAAATCTTGAACTCTGATCTTTTGTTCTTACAATAGAGTTTCTGTTGGGTTCAAGTCAGGTGATTAGCCGGACCAGTCTAGAAACTTTATTTTCATTCTCTGAAACCAGCTGAGAGTTTCCTTGTCTGTGTTTGAGATCATTTGCTGAGATGTCCACCCTTGTTTCATCTTCATCATCCTGGTAGATGGCAGCAGATTTTTTATCAAGACTGTCTCGGTACATTTTTCCGTTCATCCTTTTGTCAATTATATGAAGTTTGTCAGTGTTGTCTGCTGAAAAACAGCCTCACACACACCATGATGTTCCACCTCCAAACTTCACTGCTGCTCTGGTGTATTTGGGCTGATGTTCAGTGACATTTATGGTGTGTATTCTGACATCCAAAGAGTTGAATTTGGTCTCATGTGATCAGACTAAATTCTCTCAGTATTTCACAGGTTTGTCTAAATGTCGTGCAGCAAACTTTAAATGAGCTTCAACATACGTTTTCTTCATCGGTGGAGTCTTGCATGGTGAGCGTGGATACAGGCCGTGGTGGTTGAGTGATTACTTATTGTTTTCTTTGAAACAATTGTATCTGCTAATTCCAGGTCTTTCTGAAGTAGCTTTTGGACAACTCTTCTGATAATTCTTTTAACTTCTCTGAGGGAAATTTTGCGAGGAGCATCTGGTCGTGGCAGTTTATGTTGACATGACGTTCTTTCCTTCTTTCCACATCCAGATTATGGCCCCCACAATGCTCACTGGGAGATTCGTAACTTTAGAAATCTTCAAGCATAGTCCGTTTTGCAACCGCCGTAGTCGACCTTCATTTGGGTGTAGCTGCACGGGTGGCTTCACTGAACTCGTCCCATCTGCTCAAACTGATGTTCATCGCTGAAATCACCTGCTGCAGCAGGTGGCTGCAAAGAAAACCTGCCCCCTCTCTGCCTTTTCTGGAATACTTTGAACATAAGTGGATTAGAACATTCTAACAATATCACCAAGAACAGTGCAACATCTGCCTGCTGCATCTCCTGTCACAGCTTCAGGTTAAAAGGACTGGAAAAAACAGAAAAACATCAAATCTAGGCTCAGGTTTGTGACTTTAGGCAAACTGTAGCTGAAACTTTGCCTTTTTTTTTTTTTTTGGAAAATCCTCTTTATCCCTTCTTCATGAAACCAGTGATGCAACTGAAACAAGTTGCATTTCACACAGTTATATTTTGAATTAATTACTCCGTACCAGGTTTCAGATTGTGGTGCAGGACTGGATGTACATACAAACACTGACCACAAAAAACACAAAATATCTTGTGTTCATACTGTCTGCAATGAATTAAAAGTCAATTGACTGCATTCATAACACACCTTTCCATCTGCTTCAGACGCTCAAAGTGCTTTACAATGATGTCCAACATTCACTCTCACGCCCCGATGTCAGGCTGCTGCCATACAAGGTGCTCACTACACACCGGGAGCAATTCGGGGATTAAGTGATTTTCCAGCCAGGCTGGGATTTGAGCCGAGGATCACTGCAGTTTTTTTTTTTTGTTTTTTTTTAGATTTTCCATATCATCAACACATTTTCTGATTTGGGGTTGTACATCTGGAGTTGCATCAGGAAAAGAATCTGGCGTAAAATCTGTGCCAGTTCAACAAACTGATCCACTTTGATCTGCTCCTGTCTGGACCCGGAGGCCCGCTGGTGCTGCGGCTCGTCTCCACACTCTGTGGCGTAAAGCGGGTGAGATTCTACTGCTGTCCCTGGGACCAGACCCACACTTTTAAATGTGTTAAGCAACAAAAGTCTAAAAGCCAAACATTCACGTTTAAGAGAAACCAAATGGAGAAAAGCAGCAAAGTCAGAACCACAGAAACTCAGCGACATTTTATCTGATAAATACCAAAATAATTAGTACCTTTCTGTCCTCTGACTTATTGATGAATGTTTCAGCTTTAGTTTGCTGATCAGGACATCAGGATGAGCACCAACCTCATCGACAAACCACTGATAAATACCATTATTATTATTGTTATTGATTCATCCAAATAATCAAGTAAAATTTCCATTCAGTCTGATTCCAGCTTCTGAAATATTGAGGGTTTGCTCAGGTTTTGGAAATAAATTTTTGGGCTGCTGATCCAACAAAACAAGACGTCACCATGGACTCTGATGTTTTACATCATAAACAGAAAGTGACCAATCAGAACAATCCACAGCAGGAATAAGAACCATGTGACTACTTTTCCTCTGGTGTAAACTCCAAACATTTAGTGAGTTTTTTTTTTTTAAGTCCTGATGTTGCAGGAGGAGTTCTTTTGGGTTCTGGTCCCACAGTGACTTCATATTATTTTTATTGTTTCTAACACACTAACTATTCTGCTCATGAAAAGTGAAAATTCATCCTGTTCCTGATGAAAACCTTCCAGCGGACAGAGAGGAGCTGAACTTCTCCGTCCAGCCGTCACTTTAGAAACGGGTCAGAATGTTGCACGGATTCTTTGTGTATGGGCTGATCAGACTGACCTGGTTCTGCTGGCTGCAGTACCATGAGGGTAGCGGTCTCTGCGCGGGGCCTCGTCAGCGGGCAGCGCCTTAGGGCTGGCTGCGTAGAGTGTGCATCCCATGAACCCCGTCCTGGATGAGCCCGCTTCAGAGTTCCAGAGCGAGCGGAGCCGTGCTGGAGGCGTCCTGATGCCAGCTGCTCTCCACTCAAAACACTGCATCAGCACTTTGCCGGCTTAACCCCTCCCACCTCACACACTCTCCTCCCCCTGCCACCAGCACAGAGACCGTAATCAGATTTCACATTTGCAAAATCATCCCCGGGGTCATCACTGACGGAGCGTCATGCCGGCGGCGGCAGCGTTCTGGACCATGTAGTGAATTTAGTGACTGTTAAAACATTTCCAGGACTTTCTGCAGGAACCATCACCGGGGTGTGTGTGTGTGTGTGTGCTGTGAATTTAGTTGTGCACAGCAGCGAGTCAGCAGCAGCCCTCCAGCACCACTGTGACCGATGACATTCCTCCTCAGAGAGGAGGACGACTGCAGCATCTTTCACACAGCGCCCTCCGGTGGCCAGACGGCACACTGCAGCCTGCCTGAGATGAATCACAACACCAGAGCAGAAGACATGAAACAGATCCCACAACAGATTGTCTCATAAAAAGATTTATTTTTTTTTCCAGCCCAAATTTACAAAGGCAAGTTACAGAGTATTGTATAAAAAAGAACCATGGTAATGTACACTTTACACAAACTCCTGTAAGGGGGGGCGGGGCGGGGGGGGGGGGGGGGGTGAGTCTCTACACAGAAATAAAGAGGTTGTAAACATCGGTGCACCGGCGCCGGTGCTGCGAGGGAGTTTGCGTGACAGCAGGCGGGTGAGGAAACGACAAACGAGCACGTGTGTGTGCGTTCTCACAGAACAACGTTCAACTAGGCACCAACTGAGACGACTGCTGGCCAATAAATATACTCTTCACCATGAAACAAACACAGTCCTGCAAAAAAGACGAGAGCCAAGCACTTTGATAGCAAACATGACTTTTCTGGCTTTTTCATACACGCGATAGGATTTTCACTGGGCTTCGCTTACTACTGAGATTAACATGACGACTCTCCGCCAGAGAACAAACGTCACAACCGATTCTGAGAAGAAAACTACACGGACGCAGTCAGTCTGCTGGTACTAAAACCCGCCCACTTAAGGACAACATCACAGCTCGCCGCGCTGGCCTTATTCACGTCACCGTCAAAGATAAACGGCGCTTGAAAACCTTGTGGGACAGGAAACTGGCAACTGGTGTTCTTGCATTATGTCTGAGAATCCCCGAATCCAGAGCTGCAGTGGGATTTTAAAACAGGCCGAAGGGTTTTAGGCTCGAGATGAACAACTGCATTACGAATATGCTGATGACATGAAACGTTACAACAGGGGTGGCCAAGTTCGGTCCTCGAGAGCCACCTTCCTGACACTCTTAGTTGTCTTCCTGCTCCAACACACCTGAATCCAATGAAAGACTCGTTAGCGGGGTTTTAATGAGCCTTTCATTGGATTCAGGTGTGTTGGAGCAGGAAGACAACTAAGAGTGTCAGGAAGGTGGCTCTCGAGGACCGAACTTGGCCACCCCTGCATTACAATGTTAAGGCCGCTTTCAGTCTGCACTGAAAACTCGTGCAAACCAAAGAACAGTTCCAGCACAACTTCAGGGGAACCGCAGGGACAATTAGTTTGAGGCCTTTTTCCACCAACAGGGAACAGGATTCGTTCTGGTTCATGCACCAATTTTGAACCATTCAGAGTGTTTCAACCACAGTGAAAACGGTTCTTAACCACAGACTGTACACATACTGGACAAACCCTCTTTGACGTCACCCATAGGTTTTGGTCTTGATGATCAAAGACCAGCGTGTCCTGGTTGGGACAAGTGAAGTCTGAACATACCCCCCACCCCCCCACAGTTACCAAAAGAAGCAAAGGTAAGACTAACTGTTTGGGTATTTGGTTTTAAACCTGAGTCACACCTTAAAGATTTAGCCAGCGTATTCCGACCTTATTAAAAATGCTGGTGTACGACTAATAAATTAACAGCACATTGAATCTCACTGATATACGTCATAATACATTGAGTACGTTTAAAAATTTGGGGCATGCACAATATTTTTGCCGTATGCCAGTGTATGTCTGATACGTCCCTGTTTTTGATAAGTTACTCATAAGTCAAAATTTGTCCATTGATTGGCTGAAAAACTGAAAGCTACAGTCCTCATGCAGTTCAGACTGTTTCAAAACTATTTACACACGGCGTAAATATAAAGTCTTAATGTGACCTGTTTGTTTCAGTCTGATTAATCATCACAGCCTGATGAAAATTTATCTACGTAAAGGGTCCGGATTTTGGAAAACGACGTCTGGAAATACTTTAGTTCCTTGTCATGGCTGAAGAAACATAGCGTCCCTGTGTGTTTTATGCGTTTCTCAGCCTGAACCAGAAAACGCCATGAATGAAAGTCACAGCCTCATTCAGTCACGTCAGCGTTCATCACAGACATCAGTCGACTCTTCAGCATTCTGCACACAAATTAAAATAAATCCCATGACCCACCAAGATGAAAATAAAATTAAATAAAATTTTTCAAAATGTTAAATTACTGTGTTTGGCCTCCGTGTGGAGGGGTGAGGCTGTGCGACAGCGTACGTGTGTTTGATGACGTGTTCGTCAATACTGACGTGTTTTGCCTGCCAAAACGCGATCTGCCAGCAGTGGAAACACAAACCAAACCAGACTTAACCGTTCCGACTTGTACCATCCGACAGTACCGACCTGGAGCTGTCAGCACACGCTGGCTAAATCATCACGGTGTGACAGCTGCATTCATGTATTCGACGTATCCACAGCATATTCGGTGCATTTTTCATACGATGACATACGCTGGCTAAATCGTCAAGGTGTGACAGGGTCCTTACGGACTGGATGGTGGTTTTCATCACGGGCAGCTTGTACACACGTATTAAAAACTATGACCAGTATAATGGTACAGTAACTGCTGAACCATTGGTGGAACTAATGTCACCAAGCTACGTACTAATTTGTACTAACCGGGTGGCTGGTGCCAAAACACAAATTGAACAATACTAAAATTTTATCCAACAGAAATACTGGAGCACAGATGTCTTCGATGGTTCTTTGCCCCTCTTTTGATTATGTCCCTTATTACACTGGTTCCTGTTGGTGGAAAATGCCCTTTTTGTTGGGAAGCAAAGATGACAACCTGAAGTGCCACATGCAGAAGAAAGAAAGAAAGAAAGAAAAAAAAAAAAACATTAAAAAAACAAAATGTGAAAAGTGACTGTAAAAATCACCCATATGGACTGTGGGAAACGACAGCACTGCACAAAGACTTGAGGCGCATTTTATGTGCCTAAAACTGCCAAAAATCACATTTATAAATAATTAAAATGTTTTTTCACATCTAAAAATACAACTGAAAATGATTTGGAAAATATATTTTGTTAAAAAACAAATGTGTGTTATAGTTTGTGGAGGATCAGAACCAGCGGATTAAAAATTTTTTCATGCCTTACACTTTTGCACAGTACTGTGTAAAATAAAGCAGGGTGGCTGGGTAACCATGGTAACACACAGTCATGTCAGCCTGTGATTTCAGAAATTAAAAGTTTGTGTAACAGAAAAACAACGTGACCAAAGACGCACCTTCATCATTGTTCTTCTTCACAGGATCACAAAGACTTTGGTTTACAATCGCTTCAACAGTGCGAGAAAGAAAGCCTTCTTCCTGTCCCGACGAGTGCACGCGGCACAGATCTAAACGCGCTTCCAGACATACGTATGTCGAGCAAAATCGACAGAAATGACCCACGAATGTCACTCGCGGCCCCTGAGGTTTACGAGAACCAGGACGCTCTTTAACGTGGAGGAGGAGCATTTGTGTGGAAATGGATCCCAGTGGAAACCGCCGTGGTGACGTCCCAATATGCTTCTTGGCAGCTGATTGGCTCGATGGCGGGGTTAATAATTTAGTCCATTTCTCTGAGAGGTCATTCTCTGCGTCTGAACACGTGATGATCGTTACCGATATTTCTGAATAATGCGCTCACACCACATAACTCAGCGAAATGACGCATCACACGCAGCGGGTCCACAGCCAGGCACCGGTTGGAAAGCCCAACGCGCGTTACGGCAGTGTCACCTGAGACCAAACAACCAAACACAGGTTGAGGAAGAAGAAAGAGAACATAGTGAGATTTGGTTGAGGAACAGCATTAAATATAAATAATTACTGAAACAGGCAAACGGCGCGGCAGATCTGACTGAACAAAGCGCTGCGCCAGCATGCATGCAGTGGTGGCGTTGGGGGTTCGACTACATGGACAGACGCGGACCTTTCAGAAACACAGCAGTAACACCAGCATCAGCTCTGAACCAACAGAAAACAACAGTGTGTTTTTCTCCACTGAGGTGTGTGTGCTCCCCTCAGAAAAAAAAAACCTAAAAAAAAAAAATCCCTGAAACAAGAACTAAGAGCTCGAAGATGACGGGAATGAAGAACGACGATGTCAAATGAAAACATCAGTCTCAGATGTCTGTGAAAAAAGCAGCTGTTGCCATGTTTCCTCCCACCAAATCCAGCGTCTCACGTTCAGGACACGTTGTTTCATACAATAAGCCAAAGACGGCTTCAATCACTTCTATATGACTCACGTTTTTTTTTTTTCTTTTCTTGATCAGTCTGTAGTTTGACTCCCCTTTTCCCCATCAGTCACCCAACTCCCCAAACTGCCGTGCCAACCGTGACACAAACACGAAAAGAAGAAAACCAGGTGTTGTGGCAGTCCAGTCTGTGGTTGCATTGTGTTTGTTGACAGTGCAAAGACTAGAAAACCGGCGGGTCGGCGTTTCCTCTGCGCGCAGTGGCAGAGCCATGGCTTTGAACCTGGGTTTGAGCAGTCCTGTTGCAGTCCGCGGTTTGAGAATCTTAGTTACGAGGGGAGGACGAAAAGACAAACCTGCCGAGTCTGGAGGCAGAAGAAATAAAAATATAGATAGAAACACCATTCAACTGATGTCTGGGGGGGGGGGGGGTGTCACCCGGGAGATCTTCTCATGTGAGCCAGTCACATGAACGTGTTCAGGGCTGAGGTGCGACGGTCAGCTTTCCCTGCGGAGGACAAGAAAGGATCCATCACCACTTTATCTAAGCAGGAGGGTAAAACATGAACGAGGGATGAAACGCTCTCAAACCTCTGACCTACATTCAAACAGTGCTAATGGAACACAGCAGCCACTAGATGGCAGTGCAGGCTCGCTGCCTGTCTGTGCTGTGTGCAGCAAGTCCTCAGAGGACCTGCTGAGCCTGGCTGAGGGTTTGAGCTCCATCACAGTAACAAACACCGGAGCTTGTTTCTGTGTGACGTGTGTTCAGCGGGCTGACTTACCGTTCTCACCTCCGTGCTGGTGGGTAGAGCGAGGGGGTCGCTGCTTGCTGACTGGCAACAATAGCTGAAGACGACAAACCTGCGGGGAGCCCAAAAATGTCTGTCAGTCATCAACCAGAAATTATTTATGAATCGCTGTTTAACTGAAGGCCACACGCTGGGCGCACGTTTAAATGTTCAAACATGTTTTAAAGAAACATCTGCAGCCACACAGTCGCCCATCACTGAGTGACAGACATCAGAACAGCTGACGAGCAGGTGGTTTCCTTTAAACTGTGCAATCATCACTTTTACAGCCAGCTTTCTTGAGGTGGGTCAGGGGATGGATACATGAACATTTCAAAGTCACTGAATGTGTCTCGCACATTATTTGCATCCATCATTAAGAAATATAAACAGTGTACTAAATATACAGCACTGACCAAGCAAAAGGAGACATGTGAGGGAAGCCACCAAAACATCTACGACTACTCTGAATACGTGCTGTGGGTGTGATTGGATAAACTAAGCATCATATGACTTTTGTCTGTTGCAGCAACAGTGACACAGCAGAGCAGCACAGAGGAAGACCATCATGTAAACACACACATCCAATCTGGGCTCGAGTCTCCCACGTGCCTTTGGGCAAAGTGTAGCCGCAGTATGTGGGTCGTTCTCTGAAGATGGGCACACAAAGTGTGACATAGTTAAAAGCAACAACGACCTAATGATCCTTCTGGGTATAAAAAATGTGGACGCTGTTTAGACTTGAACCAAAATCAATTCGATGATACGGCGAGTGTTTACGTCTTCTGGACATGTGACCTAGTAAAAGGTAAAACGACGACAAAAAAAAAACAAAACATGCTGGTCTTTATGTCGCAAAACCAACGCTGGCCAAACAAAAATGAAAATAATTCCCAACATAACCAAGTGAATTTTGAACACAGAAATCTCCTAAAACATGTCTAGGAAATTGTTTTACAAACGGGTATTTCTGATGAAATGTTGGCGGGAGACTTTCATCATGTTTTTCCCCACTCAACGACACACCCGCCGAGGATCAAACTCTGGTTATTGGCGACTCTGTTTTGAGAAATGTGAAGTTAGCGACACCAGCAACCATAGTCAATTGTCTTCCGGGGGCCAGAGCAGGCGACATTGAAGGAAATTTGAAACTGCTGGCTAAGGCTAAGCGTAAATTTGGTAAGATTGTAATTCACGTCGGCAGTAATGACACCCAGTTACGCCAATTGGAGGTCACTAAAATTAACATTGGATCGGTGAGAAACTTTGCAAAAACAATGTCGGACTCTGTAGTTTTCTCTGGGCCCCTCCCCAATCGGACCGGGAGTGACACGTTTAGCTGCATGTTCTCCTTGAATTGCTGGCTGTCTGAGTGGTGTCCAAAAAATGAGGTGGGCTTCATAGATAATTGGCAAAGCTTCTGGGGAAAACCTGGTCTTGTTAGGAGAGACGGCATCCATCCCACTTTGGATGGAGCAGCTCTCATTTCTAGAAATCTGGCCAATTTTCTTAAATCCTCCAAACCGTGACTATCCAGGGTTGGGACCAGGAAGCAGAGTTGTAGTCTTACACACCTCTCTGCAGCTTCTCTCCCCCTGCCATCCCCTCATTACCCCATCCCCGTAGAGACGGTGCCTGCTCCCAGACTACCAATAACCAGCAAAAATCTATTTAAGCATAAAAATTCAAAAAGAAAAAATAATATAGCACCTTCAACTGCACCACAGACTAAAACAGTTAAATGTGGTCTATTAAACATTAGGTCTCTCTCTTCTAAGTCCCTGTTAGTAAATGATATAATAATTGATCAACATATTGATTTATTCTGCCTTACAGAAACCTGGTTACAGCAGGATGAATATGTTAGTTTAAATGAGTCAACACCCCCGAGTCACACTAACTGCCAGAACGCTCGTAGCACGGGCAGAGGCGGAGGATTAGCAGCAATCTTCCATTCCAGCTTATTAATTAATCAAAAACCCAGACAGAGCTTTAATTCATTTGAAAGCTTGACTCTTAGTCTTGTCCATCCAAATTGGAAGTCCCAAAAACCAGTTTTATTTGTTATTATCTATCGTCCACCTGGTCGTTACTGTGAGTTTCTCTGTGAATTTTCAGACCTTTTGTCTGACTTAGTGCTTAGCTCAGATAAGATAATTATAGTGGGCGATTTTAACATCCACACAGATGCTGAGAATGACAGCCTCAACACTGCATTTAATCTATTATTAGACTCAATTGGCTTTGCTCAAAATGTAAATGACCACCACTTTAATCATATCTTAGATCTTGTTCTGACTTATAGTATGGAAACTGAAGACTTAACAGTATTCCCTGAAAACTCCCTTCTGTCTGATCATTTCTTAATAACATTTACATTTACTCTGATGGACTACCCAGCAGTGGGGAATAAGTTTCATTACACTAGAAGTCTTTCAGAAAGCGCTGTAACTAGGTTTAAGGATATGATTCCTTCTTTATGTTCTCTAATGCCATATACCAACACAGTGCAGAGTAGCTACCTAAACTCTGTAAGTGAGATAGAGTATCTCGTCAATAGTTTTACATCCTCATTGAAGACAATTTTGGATGCTGTAGCTCCTCTGAAAAAGAGAGCTTTAAATCAGAAGTGCCTGACTCCGTGGTATAACTCACAAACTCGCAGCTTAACTTACAAATGATCTTCTTATGGCCTCAGACAGTGGACTCATCTCTGTGCTTGTTCTGTTAGACCTCAGTGCTGCTTTTGATACTGTTGACCATAAAATTTTATTACAGAGATTAGAGCATGCCATAGGTATTAAAGGCACTGCGCTGCAGTGGTTTGAATCATATTTATCTAATAGATTACAATTTGTTCATGTAAATGGTGAATCTTCTTCACAGACTAAGGTTAATTATGGAGTTCCACAAGGTTCTGTGCTAGGACCAATTTTATTCACTTTATACATGCTTCCCTTAGGCAGTATTATTAGACAGCATTGCTTAAATTTTCATTGTTACGCAGATGATACCCAGCTTTATCTATCCATGAAGCCAGAGGACACACACCAATTAGCTAAACTGCAGGATTGTCTTACAGACATAAAGACATGGATGACCTCTAATTTCCTGCTTTTAAACTCAGATAAAACTGAAGTTATTGTACTTGGCCCCACAAATCTTAGAAACATGGTGTCTAACCAGATCCTTACTCTGGATGGCATTACCCTGACCTCTAGTAATACTGTGAGAAATCATGGAGTCATTTTTGATCAGGATATGTCATTCAAAGCGCATATTAAACAAATATGTAGGACTGCTTTTTTGCATTTACGCAATATCTCTAAAATTAGAAAGGTCTTGTCTCAGAGTGATGCTGAAAAACTAATTCATGCATTTATTTCCTCTAGGCTGGACTATTGTAATTCATTATTATCAGGTTGTCCTAAAAGTTCCCTGAAAAGCCTTCAGTTAATTCAAAATGCTGCAGCTAGAGTATTAACGGGGACTAGAAGGAGAGAGTATATCTCACCCATATTGGCCTCTCTTCATTGGCTTCCTGTTAATTCTAGAATAGAATTTAAAATTCTTCTTCTTACTTATAAGGTTTTGAATAATCAGGTCCCATCTTATCTTAGGGACCTCATAGTACCATATCACCCCAATAGAGCGCTTCGCTCTCAGACTGCAGGCTTACTTGTCGTTCCTAGGGTTTGTAAGAGTAGAATGGGAGGCAGAGCCTTCAGCTTTCAGGCTCCTCTCCTGTGGAACCAGCTCTCAATTCAGATCAGGGAGACAGACACCCTCTCTACTTTTAAGATTAGGCTTAAAACTTTCCTTTTTGCTAAAGCTTATAGTTAGGGCTGGATCAGGTGACCCTGAACCATCCCTTAGTTATGCTGCTATAGACTTAGACTGCTGGGGGGTTCCCATGATGCACTGAGTGTTTCTTTCTCTTTTTGCTCTGTATGCACCACTCTGCATTTAATCATTAGTGATCGATCTCTGCTCCCCTCCACAGCATGTCTTTTTCCTGGTTCTCTCCCTCAGCCCCAACAAGTCCCAGCAGAAGACAGCCCCTCCCTGAGCCTGGTTCTGCTGGAGGTTTCTTCCTGTTAAAAGGGAGTTTTTCCTTCCCACTGTCGCCAAGTGCTTGCTCACAGGGGGTCGTTTTGACCGTTGGGGTTTTTACGTAATTATTGTATGGCCTTGCCGGGTGTGTCTCAGCGACGTGCTCTCGTTCCTGCACTGTTCAATGCTCACAAGGACTGGGTGTTGGGTGGGGTTGCGGAAACCAGCGACTTAGTTGCCTTTGCTAGCGAAGAAAGGTTTCCCGACCTTGCCTTCACAGATGACGCTGTGATCTTTGTGGAATCAATGAATACCCCTGAGGAGGTCATCTGACAGAAGTGTTTGACAAAGCTGACAGCAGGAGAATGAAGGTCCAAGTCTTCAGGGTCTTGGTGCTACTTACCTTACTGTATGATTGTGAGATTAAGATGCTAACCAGTGACCTACAATGATGACCGGATGTCTTTGGTACTACGTCTCTTCAGAGGATCCTGCAGTCCTACTGGAAAGACTCTGTATCAAACAAACGGTTACTTAGGGAGACTAAGATGAGGAGTATCACTTGCATTGTGAGGAAGTGTCACCTTAAACATTTTGGAAATGTGGTGCGTTTTTCTACTTATGATCCAGCACAAAGGTGCCAGAGTACTGAGGACGCAATTGGCTGGAGAAGGTTAAGGGAATGTCCAAGTTTCACCTGGCTGCGGCAGATAGATGGTTACATTAGAGATGTGGGAATAGACCGGTTGTCTGTCTGGGCTCTGCATTCTCAAACTTGTTAGCTTGTGCTAGCTGCAAAATGTGAACAGCAGAGTAGGTATATGTCCCTTATGGGCTACTGTATCAACATGGCTGCCTTCATGAAAGGTCATGAAAAAAAACATTGATTGCTTGTTGCAGGTGAATGAACAGATGGTTTTTGTTGTGAAAGTGTAGTGACACGGACCCACAACAGGGGGCGCAAATGAACGGTCAATAGATGAGCCAAAAATGAACAATTTAATGTTGTGAAGGAGCACAACGAACATACAAACAATCTCAGAATATGATTACAGTCAATCCACAAAGGTGACGTGTGGGCAGGCTCGAGGATAGAAGACGTCTGTCCTGAGAAGAGCCGGAACCACACGATTTCCGCCGCCACCGAACCTGGTGAATACTGGAGCCGCCAAGTCCCGAATTCCCAGGTGATCACCGTCCCCGACTGTCGGATCTGGTACTGCTGGCGAGAACAAAGACAGTCAAGTGTGGGTGTGTGTACACCCCGTAACAACAACGGTGGGAATGCCACCTCCACCTCTCACTCAATATGTTGCAGAGTACCACAGTGATTCCTCAGGGGAAAAGAGTGCCGTCTAGCACTCTCTCAGCTTCCATCGACAGAGGTACCGGTACTCCTGCAAACACTCACAATATACAAATTATATTGTACCACACAAACGGCTGAGGATATTACCTCCAATGAAGTACGATATCTCGGCAACGAGGTGGAGATGACGTCTGGTCTTTATGGAGTGAGATGATGTTGAGTAGATGGGTGACAGCTGTCAAGAGATAATGAGTGACAGCTGTCACCCCCGGCTGTGTCCGTGGCGGCAGCGCCCTCTCGTGCCTGAAGCCCGCACTTCAGGCAGGGCGCCCACTGGTGGTGGGCCAGCAGTACCTCCTCTTCTGGCGGCCCACACACAACAGGACCCCCCCCCAATGGGCGCCTCCTGGCGCCCGATCAGGCTTGTTCGGGTGACGGTGGTAGAAGTCGGCCAGGAGGGCCGGATCCAGGATGAAGCTCCTCTTCACCCAGGAGCGTTCTTCGGGTCCATACCCTTCCCAGTCCACCAAGTACTGGAACCCCCGGCCCATCCGACGGACGTCCAGGAGCCGGCGCACCGTCCAAGCCGGCTCCCCGTCGATGATCCGAGCAGGAGGCGGCACCGGTCCGGGAGCACAGAGGGGTGAGGTGTGGTGAGGTTTGATTCGTGACACGTGAAAAACCGGATCGATCCGCAGTGAAGCCGGGAGTTGGAGCTTCACTGCGGCAGGACTGAGGACTTTGAGGATCTTGAAGGGTCCGATATATCTGTCCTGAAGTTTCGGGGAGTCCACCTGGAGGGGGATGTCCTTGGTGGAAAGCCACACCTCCTGCCCGGGCTGGTAAGCAGGGGCCGGGGATCGCCGGCGGTCTGCATGGGTCTTCGCCCTCGTCCGGGCCTTCAACAAGGCAGAACGGGCGGAGCGCCACACCCAACGGCACTTCCGCAGGTGGGCCTGGACCGAGGGCACACCGACCTCTCCCTCCACCACGGGAAACAACGGGGGCTGATACCCCAAACACACCTCAAATGGGGAGAGGCCGGTGGCAGAGGACACCTGGCTGTTATGCGCATACTCGATCCAGGCCAGATGTTTACTCCAGGCTGTCGGGTGTGCGGACGTCACACAGCGTAGAGCTTGCTCCAACTCCTGATTGGCCCGTTCTGCCTGTCCATTGGTCTGCGGATGATACCCGGACGAGAGGCTCACAGTAGCCCCCCGTTCCCGGCAGAAGCTCCTCCAGACGTGTGAGGAGAACTGGGGACCACGATCTGAGACAATGTCGGTGGGTATCCCATGCAGACGGACGACATGGTGGACCAGGAGGTCTGCTGTCTCCTGGGCTGTTGGGAGCTTCGGGAAGGCCACGAAGTGGGCCGCCTTGGAGAATCGGTCCACTATTGTGAAGATGGTGGTGTTGCCCTGGGACGGCGGGAGGCCCGTGACGAAATCCAGGCCGATGTGGGACCAGGGGCGATGAGGCACAGGTAACGGCTGGAGAAGTCCTTGGGACCTTTTATGGTCTGCCTTGCCCCTGGCACAGGTGGTGCAGGCCTGGATGTACTCCCGGACGTCGGCCTCCATAGACGCCCACCAGAAGCGCTGCCGGACAACTGCCACGGTCCTTCGCACCCCTGGATGACAGGAGAGATTGGAACCGTGACAGAAGTCCAAGACTGCAGCTCTGGCCTCTGGTGGGACGTACAACCGGTTCTTCGGACCTGTTCCTGGGTCCGGGCTCCATGCCAGGGCCTCCCGGACGATCTTCTCCACGTCCCAGGTGAGGGTGGCCACGATAGTGGACTCAGGCAGGATGGACTCCGGTGGATCCGACAGTGCAGTTTTGACCTCCTCTTCGTGTACCCGGGACAAGGCATCCGACCTCTGGTTCTTGGTCCCGGGGCGATAGGTGATCCGGAAGTCAAAACGCCTGAAGAACAGTGACCAGCAGGCTTGCCTGGGGTTCAGCCGCTTGGCGGTCCTGATATACTCCAGGTTCCGATGGTCAGTGAAAACCGTGAATGGCACAGACGCTCCCTCCAACAGGTGTCTCCACTCCTCAAGAGCCTCTTTCACCGCAAGGAGTTCTCGATTGCCGACGTCATAGTTCCGTTCAGCCGGGGTCAACCTGCGTGAAAAGTAGGCACACGGGTGAAGAACCTTATCAGTCTCTCCGCTCTGGAATAGCACGGCTCCTATCCCTGAGTCAGAGGCGTCCACTTCGACCACGAACTGGCGGCTAGGGTCGGGCTGCACCAAACCTGGCGCAGTAGAGAACCGTCGTTTCAACTCCTTGAACGCGGCTTCGCATCGATCCGACCAGGTGAAGGGGACTTTTGGATAGGTCAGGGCTGTCAGGGGGCTAACTACCTGACTGTAGCCCTTAATGAACCTCCTACAGATATTAGCGAAGCCGAGGAACAGTTGCAGCTTCCTACGGCTTGTTGGTTGGGGCCAATCTCTCACCGCCGCAACCTTGGCCAGATCAGGGGCGACGAAGTTAGAGGAGATGATAAACCCCAGGAAGGACAAAGACGTGCGGTGAAACTCGCACTTCTCGCCCTTCACAAACAGTCGGTTCTCTAACAACCGCTGCAGGACCTGACGTACATGCTGGACATGGGTCTCAGGATCCGGAGAAAAGATGAGAATATCGTCTAGATATACGAAGACAAATTGGTGCAGGAAGTCCCGCAAGATGTCGTTAACTAAGGCTTGGAACGTCGCGGGGGCGTTGGTGAGGCCGAACGGCATGACCAGGTACTCAAAGTGACCTAACGGGGTGTTAAATGCCGTCTTCCATTCGTCTCCCTTCCGGATCCGAACCAGGTGATACGCATTTCTAAGATCCAGCTTAGTAAAGATTTTGGCTCCATGCAGGGGGGTGAACACGGAATCCAACAATGGCAACGGGTATCGGTTGCGAATCTCATTCAGCCCCCTGTAATCAATGCATGGACGGAGTCCGCCATCTTTCTTGCCCACAAAAAAGAAACCTGCCCCCATCAGGGAGGTGGAGTTCCGGATCAGCCCGGCAGCTAATGAGTCCCGGATGTAGGTCTCCATTGATTCGCGCTCAGGTCGTGAGAGGTTGTACAGCCTGCTGGACGGAAACTCAGCGCCTGGAACCAAATCAATGGCACAATCGTACGGACGGTGCGGGGGAAGGTTGAGTGCCAGATCCTTGCTGAAGACGTCAGCAAGATCGTGGTACTCAACCGGCACTGCCGTCAGATTGGGCGGGACTTTGACCTCCTCCTTAGCCTGTAAACCGGGAGGAACCGAGGATCCTAAACACACCCGATGGCAGGTTTCGCTCCACTGAACCACCACCCCAGATGGCCAATCAATCCGGGGATTGTGCTTCAACATCCAAGGGAAGCCCAAAATCACGCGGGAGGTAGAAGGAGTTACAAAAAACTCAATCTCCTCCCGATGGTTTCCAGACACCACCAGAGTTACTGGTTGTGTCTTGTGTGTGATTAAAGGGAGGAGGGTGCCATCTAGTGCCCGCACCTGCAATGGCGAAGGAAGCGCCACCAGAGGGAGCCCTACCTCCCTTGCCCATCTGCTGTCTAGCAAATTCCCTTCTGACCCCGTGTCCACCAGTGCTGGGGCTTGAAGGGTTAAATCCCCGCTCAGGATTGTAACTGGGAGTCGTGTGGCAATCTGTGTGTGTCCCACGTGAATGTTTTGACCCCCCTTAGCCCAGTCTCTGAGGGCGGTTGTTGTTGTGGCCGTTTGGGGCAGTTTTTCTGTGTGTGCTCCTTTGAGCTGCAGAGAAAACACTCCCCGCGGACCAGCCTCCTCATTTTGGCCCTGTGTGTTTCCCTAACAACGCCAGCAGGGGGAGCTGTTGCCCCATGGAGCGCTGCGGCTGTGGAGCGTGGGGAGGGCGGCCCCTTTTCGAACCCGGAAGGGAGAGGGGCGGCGCGTATCCGGCCACGTCCTTCGCCTCGCTCCCGACGGCGTTCCTCCAACCGATTGTCTAACCGTATAACGAGATCGATAAGCCCATCTAAATCCCGCGGTTCCTCCTTAGCTACCAGATGCTCCTTCAGGACCAATGACAGTCCGTTTATGAAGCGGCGCGGAGCGCAACGTTATTCCAGCCGGACCTCGCAGCCGCGATGCGGAAGTCGACTGCATATTCGGCTGCGCACCGGCGCCCCTGTCGCATTGACAGCAGCATTGTTGAAGCGGTCTCTCCTCTGTTAGGGTGATCAAACACTGTTCTGAACTCCCCCACAAACCCAGTGTATGCTGATAATAACCGTGAGTTCTGTTCCCAGAGCGCCGTAGCCCAGGCGCGTGCCTTACTCCGAAGCAGAGCAATCACATAAGCTATTTTACTAGCGTCTGACGCGTACATGACGGGACGTTGTGCGAAGACGAGCGAACACTGCATGAGAAAGTCCGCGCACGTCTCCACACAACCTCCGTATGGCTCAGGAGGGCTTATGTATGCTTCAGGGGATGGTGGGAGGGGTTGTTGAACCACCACTGAAACGTTCATATCCTGCACAGGGTTGGCAGGAGGAGGAGCTGCAGCAGCGCCCTGAGCGCTCGCCGCCACCTGCGCGGAGAGAGCCTCCACCCTGCGGTTCAGGAGGATGTTTTGCTCGGTCATTTGATCCAACCGAGCCGTAAAGGCGGTGAGAATGTGCTGCAGCTCACCAATCACGCCTCCTGCAGACGCCTGCGCTCCCTGCTCTCCCACTGGTCGTTCAACAGCCGGGTGACGCCCCTCGGAGTCCATGACGCTGGCCGAGATATCCTGTTGTGAAAGTGTAGTGACACGGACCCACAACAGGGGGCGCAAATGAACGGTCAATAGTGAAGGAGTGTTGTGAAGGAGCACAACGAACATACAGACAATCTCAGAATATGATTACAGTCAATCCACAAAGGTGACGTGTGGGCAGGCACGAGGATAGAAGACGTCTGTCCTGAGAAGAGCCGGAATCACACAATTTCCGCCGCCACCGAACCTGGTGAATACTGGAGCCGCCAAGTCCCGAATTCCCAGGTGATCACCGTCCCCGACTGTCGGATCTGGTACTGCTGGCGAGAACAAAGACAGTCAAGTGTGGGTGTGTATACACCCCGTAACAACAACGGTGGGAATGCCACCTCCACCTCTCACTCAATATGTTGCAGAGTACCGCAGTGATTCCTCAGGGGAAAAGAGTGCCGTCCAGCACTCTCTCAGCTTCCACCGACAGAGGTACCGGTACTCCTGCAAACACTCACAATATACAAATTATATTGTACCACACAAACGGCAGGGCGCCCACTGGTGGTGGGCCAGCAGTACCTCTTCTTCTGGCGGCCCACACACAACAGTTTTAAGTGCTACGCCCCATTTCTGCTAATAAACATGGTCACTTTAAGACAGTCCTTCTCAAACAATGTGACTGCGGGGAACATGCTTTTTCCCCGTACTACAAACAAGTGTTAATGCACATCAAGTGCAGTAGGTGGCAGTGGCGCTCTCATTGTCAGTGTGCTGCACAGGGAGTATTGAGGACTCTAGTATAATGGAACGCAGCTCTATGTCGTTTTTTTTTTTCACAGTACAGTGGGAGATGAGGAAAGACCGCTGTGTCTTAAAATGTTGGCAGCAAACAGCATGAAGCCAAATAAATTAAGGCATCACTTAAAAGCATTACACCTCAATCACGCAGATAAGCCACTTGAGTTTTTTTCAGCGATAACGTGCTGAATATTGCCAGCAAACATCCCGCTTTGTGAAGGCTGCTTCAGTAAACCAGGGAGCACCGTTAGCATCACAGCAGAGGAGCTGAGCAGCAGTAGACATGGTGTCTGTCACACTGGATGATGTGCAGCAAAAATAAAAACTAAAAAAAAAAAATTAAAATCACAAAAATTAAATTATTAATTAAATTAAATTAACCTAAATTAAATTAATTAAATAATATATATAGAAAAATAAAATCACAAAAATTAATCATAAAAAAAAATCAGCACAAATTGTTTTATTCATTTTTGTTTTGTCTGTTAAAGTGTTTTATATATTGTGCAAGTAAGTGTTCTGATCAATTTGAAATTATTATTTACTGATTTTATTTAATTTTGTTTCAGTATCAAATGGCAGTTGGTCAAAAAAGTTTATAGTTTTATAGTTTTTCAATTTTTTTTTTAAATTTCAAGCAAAGTGATGCAAATTTTTTTTTCTGTTACAGACTAAAAAACAATGTTAAAGTTATTCTTTGCTTTTTGTTTTCTTTAATGTTAATAAGGATATGCAGAGGTGTACTTATAACAATTTTATGGACAAATGATACTATTTGTAGTCATGGGGGAGGGGGGGGGGCGTGAAATGTTTTCTTCTTCCTGGGGGAGCCGTGTCATCGCAAATTAATTTGTGATGCAACAGACAAAATTAGCACGACAGTATTAAAGTAGTTCAAACCAGATGATCAAATTTAACCACATTAACAGATTAAGCCAGTTTCCCTGCTGCTTTAAAGGCCAATTAAAGTAACTGAGAAATAAGTTATTTGGGTCAAACCCTGGTTTAAACTGTGCAGTTCCATCATTTTAAACAACCGTATGAGTGAAACAGCAACATCTGGGGGAGGGGCTAAAGGCGGGGCTTACCTGCAGCGTAGGATAAGTCGTATTGGCCTGAGAGCAGCGGGTATGCCAGGTGGTGGTGAGAGGGCATGATGCGCTGTGAGGGTGAGGAGCGCGGCCGGTCCATGTCCCTCTCTCGTTCCCGCTCGGCTCCGGCTCCTCGGTCCTGCTCCCTGTCCCGGTCATGGGGGGGCTTGTCACCCACTGTGGGAGATTTGCTCTTGTACTGGCTGGTGTGCTGATGCAGGATATCGAGGGCTTTAGAGTCCGACGCTGATTTACTGACAGTTGGGCTAGCCCGAGACTTGTCGCTGCCTTCTTCACCTCCGGCTATTTTAGTGCCATACGGAGAAAATGGGTAGCCTCCTGTCAAGTAAGAACCTTCAGGACAAATATAAAAAAAAAAGTAATCGGCTTGAACTTCAGTACGACATGTTCATGACATAATCTCTCTCTCTCATTGTTTCATGGCTAAATTCACACAAACTCCTTTGCGTTGAATTTGAGTATTAGAACCTAACTAGTGATAAACAATCATAAAATAAATGTTTAATTTCTGACTTGGTATACGAGTATTTCTTTGTAGAAACCGTCTGTCTTTCTCAGAAACAACCACAGCAGGTGGGAGACATACATATGGGACATTACATCAGAAAAACATAGTTAGTACTTGAACTGATCTGGTACATCAAAGTTGACCAGATGAGTTTATACAAGATGATAAAATTAGCTGTTTTTGAGTTATGGTGTTAAACTGGGGGGATGGATTAATTTATCTTTTCTTTCACTTCATTTTACATGATATACTCGTAGGTCTAAGATTTTCCAAAAGCCGTGAGTGAGTGTTTGTAAGATGTTCCAACTGCCTGTGACTCGGATATACAGTAGTGTTCAGAATAATAGTAGTGCTATGTGACTAAAAAGATAAATCCAGGTTTTGAGTATATTTCTTATTGTTACATGGGAAACAAGGTACCAATAGATTCTCACAAATCCAAGAAGACCAAGCATTGATGATATGCACACTCTTAAGGCTATGAAATTGGGCTATTAGTAAAACAAAAGTAGAAAAGGGGGTGTTCACAATAATAGTAGCATCTGCTGTTGACGCTACAAACTCAAAACTATTATGTTCAAACTGCTTTTTTAGCAATCCTGTGAATCACTAAACTAGTATTTAGTTGTATAACCACAGTTTTTCATTATTTCTTCACATCTGTGAGGCATTCATTTTGTTGGTTTGGAACCAAGATTTTGCTGATTTACTAGTGTGCTTGGGGTCATTGTCTTGTTGAAACACCCATTTCAAGGGCATGTCCTCTTCAGCATAAGGCAACATGACCTCTTCAAGTATTTTGACATATCCAAACTGATCCATGATACCTGGTATGCAATATATAGGCCCAACACCATAGTAGGAGAAACATGCCCATATCATGTTGCTTGCACCACCATGCTTCACTGTCTTCACTGTGAACTGTGGCTTGAATTCAGAGTTTGGGGGTCGTCTCTCAAACTGTCTGCGGCCCTTGGACCCAAAAAGAACAATTTTACTCTCATCAGTCCACAAAATATTCTTCCATTTCTCTTTAGGCCAGTTGATGTGTTCTTTGGCAAATTGTAACCTCTTCTGCACGTCTTTTATTTAACAGAGGGACTTTGTGGGGGATTCTTGCAAATAAATTAGCTTCACACAGGCGTCTAACTGTCACAGCACTTACAGGTAACTCCAGACTGTCTTTGATCATCCTGGAGCTGATCAATGGGTGAGCCTTTGCCATTCTGGTTATTCTTCTATCCATTTTGATGGTTGTTTTCTGTTTTCTTCCACGTGTCTCTGGTTTTTTGTCCATTTTAAAGCAATGGAGATCATTGTAGATCATAGGTGTCAAACTGATTCCAGAAAGGGCCAAGAGGGTGCAGGTTTTCTTTGTAACCACCAACTCCACCAGGTGATTTCACTGATGAACATCACAGATGGGAAGAGTTCATCAGTGAAATCACCTGGTGGAGTTGGTGGTTACAAAGAAAACCTGCACCCTCTCTGCCCTTTCTGGAATCAGTTTGACACCTATGTTGTAGATGAACAGCCTATAATTTTTTGCACCTGCATATAAGTTTTCCCCTCTCCAATCAACTTTTTAATCAAACTACGCTGTTCTTCTGAACAATGTCTTGAACGTCCCATTTTCCTCAGGCTTTCAAAGACAAAAGCATGTTCAACAGGTGCTGGCTTCATCCTTAAATAAGGGACACCTGATTCACACCTGTTTGTTCCACAAAACTGACGAACTCACTGACTGAATGCCACACTACTATTATTGTGAACACCCCCTTTTCTACTTTTTTTTTTTTTTTTTTACTAATAGCCCAGTTTCATAGCCTTAAGAGTGTGCATATCATGAATGCTTGGTCTTGTTGGATTTGTGAGAATCTACTTAATCTACTGGTACCTTGTTTCCCATGTAACAATAAGAAATATACTCAAAACCTGGATTTATCTTTTTAGTCACATAGCACTACTATTATTCTGAACACTACTGTATTTTATCCACTGAAATTCAGTTTTATATATTCACACCAAAATCACAGAATGTCTCAGAGGGACAGAAAAATGTCTGTCGCTGAAATTACTCATGAGGTAAATTAGCAGAAAAAAAAACCCGATACCAAATAATTATCAACATACAAACAGCATAAGAGCTGAATGCTGTTGGTGAATCGTGGCTCATATTTCGATGTGAGAAAATTGGCGTTGGGACTGTGTGCCGTCTGGACTGCAGACCTGCATATCAGGCACCTGCAACTACAAATGAATGAACACACATTTAGCTAACGCCACCAACAAAAATATATGCTCCAATCATGTTCCAATCATCAACATTTTCAACATAAAACCCCAAACTAAAACACTAACATGAAAGTTTATGACGCCACATAGAAGCTACGTCCATGTTTCTGTTGCACTGCAGTGTGCTACATTTTAAATGTTAATGTAATTACTTGCAAAATAAACATTTCTGAAAATTACATCACTCTTCTCCTTCAGGATAAAAGTTTGTGCTTCCTGCAATAAAAACAAACAAACAATGAGGGCTCTCAGATCCTACTGGAACTTAAACAAATACGTTTGAATTGACATAATACATTCATATAAAATGAATCAACCACTACACAGAAGCAGTAGTTTCAAAAGCACTTTCAAAGCATCCTGTAATAAAAATATGTCAATCATATCTAAGTTTATCTTAACTGTATTTTCATAATATAATCATATATCAATCCACCATATTCTAACTACGCAAAACTACACAAAGAAAACGTTTAAAAGTCTTTGATTTGACTCACAAGTGTTTGCTCAAGTTCTACTTTGGGACACTGAAAGCAAATACAATTCAGTATTTATTTATTACATTACTCATTTCTTCGGGCTTAACCTTTAGTCACGGTCATCACAGAGGGTCTGATACGGACAAGGATGTTGGTTTGACGTTTAATGCCGGATGTCCTTCCTCACGGAACTTCAGATGTATGTGAGAAAAAGGCAAAGCTGGTCTCAAACCGAGGACCTTCTGTTTTGGAGGCAAACAGTCAAACTGCCGCCAGACTGCCCTCTATTATTATCATTATGTTATTTAAAATAATATCTCTGCTACAACTGTCAAACCCATTACATACTGAAAAAAAACAAAACAAAACCCTTTACGTGTAACATTCATAACCTGTACTGAAATAAGGAACAAAGTAACAAATTACTAACGTTATGAACCAAACACATTTTATGGTATTCATACTGTTAAAATTACGTATCATATACTCTGAAGACTTCACGGGTGTGTAGGGTTATATACCTGGGTAGTTCTGCATCATGACTGAGGGCATGCCCCTGTATCCGGGGTGGTTGGGGTCGTAGCTTTGTCCATAGGGGTACCCATGCATGTAGGACATGTAGCCTTGGTGCTGTGATAGTTGTGATGAGAACTGCATGTGGGCATTAGAACGAGAGTCTTTGCTCATGGCCCGGTGGTCCTCAGAAATAATCCGTGGATCAGTACTCTCTTTAGCCTCTTCCTTTGGGCCACTTTGACTGTCCTTAGGTCTATGCCTGTCATCCTTTAGCTTCCGCTCGCGTTCCCGTTCTCTGTCCCGTTCGTCTTTCCATCGAGGCGGTTGCTGCTGGTGTTCGTCTTCTGCCTGAGACTTCTGGCTCTCTGGGTACTGCACAATGTCCCGTTCAGGGGGTGGGAAAAAAACATTAGTAATAGAGAGTGGTGACATATTTAGAAAAGTAGACGTCATACTATATTACATATATACATATTTGATTTTACTACTAGTCTACATACTAATTACCTATACTACAATCTTCTCCTGTGATGTCTTATCCTTCTTATGTCTTATTACTTATTATATATACCTTTTTCTTGAGCTGTTTGGGTGGGTAGGGAGAGTTCCAATGGAATAAAAAAAGCTTTTTAACCTACCATCCCTGGTTCTCAAGACCAGGCACCTAAGTGGCTCTACTCTACTCTTTTCTACTCTCCTATTTTACTCTTCCTTTTTAGATATTTAGATATACCTTAGTATACCGGCATAGTTCCACCTTAGAATTAGAATATAATATATAAGATATACCTTACTGAATTTTCATACAGATCATACATATCTCAACAGATCACTAGAAGAGCAGACGTTAGATTGCAGATCTCATCAAAGCCCAAACCTCTTCATCTTGTGATGTAAGCACAATAGGTTTCACTTTTTTTCCCCTTTGCTACCACCTCAAACACGGTGTGTCCAACTGCTTTCTAATGTGCTCTGATACTGGAGGTAAAACAGGAAAAAATTGCTATACCAGAGAACACATCATTTCCTAATTTTCAACAAATTATGTCATTTAACATCATATCAAAGTACTGGTCTTAAATACGATACCATTAAAAAAAAATAAAATGGCAGCTTAATATTGGAATTTGGCTAAATACACATTTTATGAACCAAAGAAAGTAACTGTGCTAATTACAAAAACCTGCATGTGGGCAAACTCAAATTTCTGGGTGACCGTCTTTGATTTGTATTAGAGATGCACCAATCCACTACGGACTGGGACTATTAAATTATCATCTTGCTATAATACGGCATATTTACATGTAATAATGTTCCTTAATATGCATTGTTCCATTTCAAATAAACACACACACATATTATATATCGCCACAATTTCCACAGGAAAAACACCTCTGTTGGAAGCCTTAAGGACAAGCTGGAACATGTCCAGCTGTTAAACAATTTCTCATATACTCACTCCACTGAAAGCCATCAAAAGCCGCCTGGATTTTACAAATGGTTATTAACACAGAGGTGTTTTTCCTGTGCTGCCGCACCGCGCCGGTTGCGTCCGTCTTTCATTAAAAAAAATCTCCTTTAACAGTGGAATATTCGGATAAAATGCTGAAATCGACTTCTTCTGAAACTTCTCTGTTCTCTCACGACGTCCTGGATCAATAGAGCCTGAAATGTGGAGATTTTCAGCTTGAAACAGGCTGACGACGGCGCCTGAGAGCGCTGCACGACGTCTCGCACCGTGGGAAGTCCTTAAAGCGACAGTATCACCTCAAAATCTCTCATCAGCCGTTAAAATTTTCACTGAAAACCAGCTTAATTTTTCGAACCGTGTCCACTTCGATGTGTCTCACAGGTTTAGAAAAAATTTTGATCAAACAAAGCGCCAGTCTCTCAGCAACTTCTCAGACAAAGGAATTCCGACGAGAGGCTGGACGACTCCTCCCACAAGGAGTGCTCACAGGCGAATGACGTCACCGACAGGCGTGGAAAAACTCACGCATGCACACGAGGGTTCAAGCATGTCTGACGTAAAAACATGAATGAAATCCATATAGTTTTTGAAAAAAATAAAAATGACCTATACTTTATGGACAGACCTCGTATGTTACAGAGTAAAAACTAAGTCCTCTCTCTCTCTCTCTCTCTCTGCTTCTCTCTCTCTCTCTCTGCGCTTCTCTCTATCTCTCTCTCTCTTTGCTTCTCTCTATCTCTCTCTCTCTTTGCTTCTCTCTATCTCTCTCTCTCTTGCTTCTCTCTATCTCTCTCTCTCTTTGCTTCTCTCTATCTCTCTCTCTCTTTGCTTCTCTCTATCTCTCTCTCTCTTTGCTTCTCTCTATCTCTCTCTCTCTTTGCCTGTCTCTCCCTCTCTCTCTCTCTCTCTCTCTCTCTCTCTCTCTCTCTCTTCTTTGCTTCTCTCTCTCTCTCTCCCTCTCTTTCTTCTCTCTCTCTCTCTCCCTCTTTCTTTCTTTCTTCTCCTCTCTCTCTCCCCTCTCTCTCTCTCTCTCCTCTCTCTCTCTCTCTCTCTCTCCTCTTTCTTTCCTTCTCTCTCTCTCTCTCTCCCCTCTCTCTCTCCCTTTCTTCTCTCTCTCTCCTCTCTCTCTCTCTGCCTCTCTCTCTCTCTCTCCTTCTCTGCCTCTCTCTCTCTCTCTCTCTCTCTCTCTCTCTCTCTCTCTCTGCCTCTCTCTCTCTCTGCCTCTCTCTCTCTCTCTCTCTCTGTTTTTGTGCTGCCCAAACTTAAAACTTTTTGGGAAACACGAAGCCTTTCAACTGTAAAATAAATGTATCATCACCCACGCTCACACAAACACCAGCACTTGAGAGGATTCACAGTGGCTCTTCTCCAGTATCGGAAAATGTCGCAGGTTGATCGGTATTTTCCGATAAGTGAAAATACTGGATCGGTATTGGAACCCAATCCCTAATCCCAGTCCCATCCCTAATTTGTATATGTGACTGTCCAAGCATACATTACTGCAATTAGCATCAGTGGATTCCTTGGGCCTAAAAAATTGTGTATTTAGCCACTGGAATAAAGATCCTGGGAACTGATATATTGAAAAAATCCCATTTTAAACCGCCATTTATACATATACCAGATGTCTGCATGGCTCGTGGCAACTGATGCCATTCCAGAAGGCTATTAACCAGATTTACAAAAAAAAAAAAAAAAAAAAAAAAAAAAAAAAAAAAATCAACCCACTCTGACACCCTCTAACCATCATATACACAGACTTCATCAGTTCTGCTCTTCAGAATCATCCATCCTGCCTGTTTTCCGACAATCGTTGCCCCACTGTTAATGAAGTAAGCAAGGTGTGCTCAGGCGGCCAAGAGCCAGGAAACCACAGACTTGACTAACTAGCTGTGGTTACAGCCCGTGTACATGGAAAACAAACAGGGCAGGTGGTCTCCAGGAGCAGGGTTGGTGACCCCAGCCCTATCACTGACAGTTTTTCAAATTGTGGAGGCTGCATACTGGAGCATGTGGTTGCTGCCTAAACTCAGATTCCATGAAGTGACTTTCAAACAATCTCATGATACATTCATGTACACATATGCCAATATTGTTTTTCAATGGTATTTACCTGTCGGTACCACATAGCCTGCTCCAATCCTGCCTGACCCCTGGACTCTAGGACTTGTTTGGAGTCTTCTTTGACAAGATGACCTCCTTCTGTCAGTTTCATCTTTAGCCCTTCAGCTTGCTGTGGCTTAGGCTCCTCCCCCTTCATGTTTCCAATGGATTTGGAGGAGGGTTCAGAGGGCGACTCCCTGGATTTGCTTTGGGGCTGTGGGGTCTTTCCAAGGTCTGACTGACTTGAGGCTTTGGAGAGGCTGGGTGGCATTGGGCTCTTTTGTTTCCATTCCTCCTTCATGGAGGCTTCTCTTTCTTTTATGGCTATATCAGATTTCTTTTCAGCAACACGGTGCTGTTCAGCCAACTGCCGCTGCCGCTCCTCGTACTGTTGTCTGTAGGCTGGGTTGGTATTCATCAAGTGGTTATGGTAGGCCTGATCAGGATGGTATGCATATGGGGGTACATAGGCATACTGGTTGTAGTAAAGCGGTTGCATGTACATGTTGGAACGCTGTTGGATGACAGAGGGTTGCTGCTGTTGGCCAGGGACACTGGTGTCAGATTTGCGGTCTTCATGAGCCTCAACTTTGGCCTTTTCTTCACCTGGGTCTTGGTCATCATCCCTTTTGATTTTAATTTGACCTTCAGTTACTGGCGTGGCCGGATTGGTCCCACCAGGACTAGGGTTAACATAATTGGGTGAATAATAGGTTTCGTAGCCAGCGTAGAACGGAGAGTCTTTGTTGGGTGTTTGGGTTGTAAAAAGTGCTTTTTTGACACTTTCTCTGACTGCTTGGTCTTCCGTCCTGACTTTGACGCCTTCAACTTTCCCTTCACCATCCTCACCAGCGTCTGAGATGTCCGAATATGCCGGACTGTTGTTTTTGACTGAAGAATTGTCAGCACCATTCTGTGTCACCATGTGGAGTGGGGTGAGAGGCTGTGGCATCCCGCTACCATCTATCCGGCTGGCTACACCAATGGATGGGCTCGGAGCATTGTCAGAAAAACTGTATATCTTGTCAGCCTCAGCTTTTATGCTAGCTAAGCGACTCTGATGGGGGTCTGAGGAACCATTGAGAAGCCCTTCACCCTTACTGGCTTGATCGGTAACTTCAGCATATGCGAGCTTTCCCTCTTCCATCTTACCTCCTTTTCCAGGAGGTTTGGGGCTGTCAGCCTCTTTCCCACCATCTTTTTTCTTCTTGTCTTTCTTCTTTTTGTCTTTGGAGACACCTGAGGCTGGATCTACGATGGTGGGAAGTTTAGATTGTGTGCCTTTCATCTGGGGGCTTTTGGGGATTCCTTGCATGATAGGATTAAGACCAGACGAGGGATTTGGATTTCCAGTAGGAAAAGAATACATCTGTTGAGATACTGTAGAGCCAGGGCCTATGGGTCGTGGAGACTTGATGTTTTTCTGGGACAGTTTATCAGTCTTTGCACCACTAACAGCCTTTTTGGACTTGTCTGCTCCTCTCTTATCATCTATACCATCATTGCTGGCTTCATCGGTGAGGCATGGCCCATCTTCACACCCGTCCATTGGCATACCAACAGTTTCTGGATCGGCATCAGCAATTTTCTTTTTATTCTGCTTTGAACCAAATTTTCCAGGAGAAGGGGAAGGACTTTGAGCATCAAAGTTCCTGCCTTTAGGAGTAACTGAACGTGCTGGGGACAAACAGCCTTTCTGCGAGATAGATACTCCGTTACAGTTTCCAGGCTCAGGGTGGAGAGTTGAGTCCTCTCCATATTCACTATCTCCATCCAGGTCCAACTTTATATCATCATCATTGTGGGCACGAGCTTGGTGATACTTGAGCCCATTGATGTGCTTGTACTTCTTGTTGCAGTTAGGGTGCGGGCAGTCAATAAGAACGGGCGAGGGGCAAGTACGATCGAGGGGAGGAGGAAAAGGCTCAGTCTTAATAGAAGGTATAAGGAGACCCGTTTGCAGAACTCCTCCACCGTTGGAGTTTGTCCTCATGCGCTTGTTGCCTTTGGTGTCCTCTGAGCTGGAATTGGGCTCCATGTCTGAGGTTGGCTTGGTCTTACGTTTACCAGCTGATGAGGGACTTGCCTTGATGTCTTCGGTGTTGCTGTTGGGTGGCGTGCGGCGCTCTGATGGTGTCTGGCTGCCCCGCCTGCCTTTGCTGTTAGACGCAGCACGTGTCTTGTTGTTGTTGGTGCCTTTATTGTCCGAAGAGTTGCTGTTCTCATTGATTGGGGTGTTGCTATTTGGTCTCATTCGCTTGCCCCGACCACGGCCATTCCTCATCTCCAGATCACTTGTAGGTGATTCACAAAACCTGCAAATGATATGACAATGACATGAATTAGTGCCGTCACAACATTTGTGACGTCTTCATCTTCAATAGAATTCAGTTTAGATTCTGAAATCGTACAACGCAACCTCACGAGAAGCAGAAAAAAGTAGTTTAATGTAATAAACCACAGTTTTGAAAAATTCTTAAAATACACCTTTATCCATGAAAAAGATCATTATGGAAACATTATAAAATGCAGCTATAATATCTGTAAGGGGTGAATATTTTTTTCAATTTCAATTTATTTTCATTTATATAGCGCCAAATCACAACAGCGTTGCCTCAAGGCGCGTTACACAAGTAAGGTCTAATCTTACCAACCCCCAGAGCAACAGTGGTAAGGAAAAACTCCCTCTGAGGAAGAAACCTCAAGCAGACCAGACTCAAAGAGGTGACCCTCTGCTTGGGCCATGCTACAAACATAAATTACAGAACAATTCACAAAACAAATATACAGGAAATGCTGTTGGTGCACAGGATGGGAGGGTCTCCAGCACAAATACCACACCCATCTCTGGATGGAGCTGAACTTTAAACAGAGAGAAAAAAAAACAGAATCCAGCATCAGAAAGACAAGAAATACAGTATAATTTGTCAGCATTAAACAACAAGAAAAACAGAAGAAATACTAAGGTGATCACCGGCCACTAGCCCTAAGCTTCACTAAAAGACTCAGAATTTAGTTGAGGCCGCGGCACCCTCCATTTACTAATAAAATTAATTAAAAGAGTAAAAAGCGTTGAACTATCCTATGCCAGTATGCTAGCCACACGAAAGGGAAAATAAGTGCGTCTTAAGTCTGGACTTGAAAGTCTCCACAGAATCTGACTGTTTTATTGACGCAGGGAGATCATTCCACAGAACAGGGGCACGATAAGAGAAAGCACTGTGACCCACAGACTTCTTATTCACCCTAGAGACACAAAGTAGTCCTGCACCCTGAGAACATAAAGCCCGGGCCGGTACGTAAGGTTTAATTAGGTCAGCTAAGTAGGGAGGTGCCAGTCCATGAGCAATTTTATGGACTCGTAGCAGAACCTTAAAATCTGATCTCACTGGGACAGGAAGCCAGTGAAGGGATGCCAAAATGGGTGTAATGTGGTCAAACTTTCTGCATCATGTTATAAGTCTGGCAGCAGTATTTTAAACCAATTGGAGGCCCCCAATGCTAGACTGTGGTAAACCAGAAAACAGAACATTGCAGTAGCCCAATCTTGAAGAGATAAACGCATGGATCAGGGTCTCAGCATCAGCCATAGACAGGATGGGACGAATCTTTGCTATATTTCGCAGGTGGAAGAAAGCAGTCCTCATATTACTTCTAATGTGGAGGTCAATGGACAATGAAGGATCAAAAATTACCCCAAGGTTCCTCACTTTGTCAGTGTGATGTATGACACACGAGCCTAGGCTAAGCGTTAACTGGTCAAATTGATGCGATGTCTCACTGGAGCAAGAACCATCATTTCAGAGTTTAAAACAGGAAGTTTCTAGAGATCCAGCTTCTCACTGATGCAAGGCAATCTTCTAAGGATTTTATGTGGATGAGATTACCAGCAGTTATCAGCATGTATAACGGAGTATCATCAGCATAGCAGTGAAAGGTAATCCCAAAACGCCGCAATATGTGCCCAAGGGGTGCTATATAAAGGGAGAAAAGCAGAGGGCCTAAGACGGACCCATGTGGAACCCCAAATTTCATGTCACTAAGGTTAGAGGTAGTGTTACTCTACAAAACACAGTGAGAATGACTGGTCAAGTATGACGTTAACCATGCAAGGGCACTCCCAGTAATCCCAAAATGATTTTCCTGCCTATCAAGTGGGAATATGATGATCCACTGTATCAAATGCAGCAATGAGATCTAACAGCACCAGAACCATAGTGGTGTCCGAATCCATTGCAAGCAGAAGATCATTCATCACTTTAGTGAGAGCCGTCTCTGTGGAATGATATTTTCTAAAAGCAGACTGCAGTGGCTCAAAGAGATTATGCTCAGTAAGATAGTCTACGAGCTCCTGTGACACCACTTTTCCAGAATTTTAGAGATTGGGACAAATATCTGTGATGAAACAGGTCAAAACTGCAGGAGTCTATTTGAGGCTTAAATCCATAATATAATAATCCCAAATAAACTTCAGTCTTTCTCTTACAACATGGAATCGGTAAATGAGATATAGCTTACATCATGTTTTCATTAAAGTCCTTAAAACTGGCAGCCTTATATTAAAATGGTATCATTTCATTTGGAAAATTGGGAGTGTTCCCCACTTTCACATACAGCATTCAGTCTGCGGCTTTAATGTTCTGCTGCATTCACACGTTGACAGCAGTAAAATTCCATTTTTACATGGATGTGCTGGCAGTGACAGGCGACTCTTCGCTAAATTAACATCAAAAAAGGCCTGTTAAAGTAAAGCCATTACAGCCAAAAGGTGTCTTCCTAAACCAACAACACGTAACAGAGTCATGATACTGAGTTTTATTGCTGCATTGCTCAAAAAAAAAAAAAAAAAAAAAAGCTAGCAAATGAGTAATAGGTATAATATAAAAGGTATATGGAGTGGGAATTGTTCCAGAAGCAATATCTGAGACCATTACAAACACAATCTGTACAACCACTCAACATGGGAAGAAGAACCAAAGAAAAGTGAGAAGCAAGTCAAGAATATTATGAAAAGTGGAAAAGAACAGTAAGTTTAGTTAGCAAAATACTCTGCAAATGCAGGCCTAGCACATAAAGAATTCCCAGAAATCACAGGAAGATATGGAAAGGAAGAAATTCATTTATCTTGAAAGGTCACAGCAGACATGCTGAGGCCATGAGATAAGTTATGAAATGAGATACAAGTCAGCTTTTTCCTTAGGAGCTCAGAAGTTCCTGATAACTGCTACCGTCTTGCCTGTACCAGACTCCGGTGATGTCGTGTATATGTGGACTTCAACCAGTTGTCTACAGTCCTTGACCCTGCTGTATCATTGTGCCTTAAGATTCATCACTGGTTGTAGCCGCCTCACACACTGCTGTGAGCTGTATGCTAATGTTGGCACGCCCTCTTTGACGGTAAGGTGATATACATATTGGATGACTTTGGTTTACAAGACTCTTATTGGGTTGGTTATGATTTATTTATACAGTTTACTTTGGAGATATGAAAGCTGTTATGCTTTGCACTCAAATGACATGTTGTGTTTTCGTGTACCTTGTGTTGACACTGAAACAGGTAAAGAAAGCTTTTAGTTTTTCTGGTGGCACTGATAGGAAAGTCCTCCAATCTGAACTAAAACTGTCTGGGTTGATTTCTTTGAATGCCTTCTATTCTATATTAAGAGACTGCGAATGGAATTTTTTTTGCACAGTGCCTGTGTTTTTAAATTTTAAACTGTTTTAACTTGTATATTGTTACAGTGTCCAAGCTGATTGTTTTACCTGTAAATCGCTTGGATTTTGTTAACTTATTATGACGTGTGCTGCTGCCTTTCTTGGCCAGGTCACCTTGTAAAAGAGGTTTTGATCTCAAAAGGCTTTTTATCTGGTTAATAATAATAATAATAATAATGATGATAATATGTAACACCATGTTTCCACATAATATGACTCATAGATTAAAATGTGAAGTACCAGAAAGAAAACAGGAACATAAACTGGAAAAACGATGGAAAAAAAAAAATTAGTGGAATGGCAGTGGAAAAAAAAATTAGAAGTAAGAAGAGTGAAAATGACAAAGATCTATCAGAAAAACAGAAGAAGCTAAGAGATGACCTCAACTCCACCAGGAGAGAAGAGAGAGACAGAGAATGACAATCACAACAGATTCACAAAAATCTACAGCCATGTTCAGATTCTCAGCCCAAATTCAAATTTTAGCTCATCTAGATTGTATGTGGACTGATTTTTTTTTTTGAGAACCTGAACAACAAAAAACAAAGAAACATGAAATGTTAATTTTTTCCTGAATCTGATTCAAACGGCACCCAGAGGTGGTTTCAGTCCTGACTGCTGTGGGACTTCCACAGATGAGTTCAAAGTGCTTCAAAGTGTCTTTTGCGTCACTCACAACGTGATGCAGACAGCAGCGTCTTCAGAGCGATGACAGTGACGGGTTCAGAGTGCGAGACACCCGTGTGAGCGGAACTGTATTGAGCAGAGCGGATCTGGAAGGCTGCACAAATCTGGTAGCACCACGACTGAGCAGCTGTAAAAGCCAACACTTAAGTTTTGGGAGACAACATGTGTTCAACAGAAACGCCGTCGTCTCTGCGGTTGCATGGCGGGGTGGCCTGCCTTCTGGTGCTGGAGCAGTGAAAATCCTGCTCATCGCTCACAGAGCTGGGGCCTCATTTATAACCGCTGCACACGCACAAAACGGGACCTAAAAGATGCACGTGACAATATTAACGCATATGTTGTGATTTAGAAAAACAAACGAGATGGTAAAATGTTTGCACATGTACATCTGCCCCTGGACTCTTCCCCAACTCCCCTGCTCACAGACACTGCAGATCGTTCCTCTCATTATCGCTTATACACTTTGGTCAATTTTCAGTCAGACCCCAAAAAACTACTCATTGCTCGCTCAAAAACGTTCAACAAAAGGTGCCTTCAGTGAGGTGCTGTCAGGTTCTGTGTCAGCTAAATGAACCACTGAGGCAGAATAAATCATAAAAAAAAAATCCAACAAAAAACTGCACACACACGCACACACCCACACAGAAAAGCCCAAACTAACCTTTAAAATCCTAAAAAAAATAAACAAACAAGCAAAAAAACAAAAAACAAAAAAAAAAACCCATTACCAGAAGACAGACTGTAGAACAAAAGTCATTATCAAAGAAAAATGAGGTGTAAAGACTCAGAAGCGATGCAATAGCTGCTGCGTGCATATGTCGCACGTCTGACGTGATGCTTCCAGTGTGTTTCAGGTTTAATAATACACAGATCCATTCGGGGTGAGTCATGCTTTTGATGCTTGGAGTACGTGGGCCTGGTACCACTCTGGCAGTGGAAAGTGGAGCAAGATAAAGTAAGAGATTAAGATAATGCTCCAGTTTTTTATTCTCCCTCAAATATGGCAGTCCATCCTTGCTCCCACTCCACTCACAAGCGCCACTCGGTCATTTGTCATTACTATAGCAGGTGATGTGGATAAGATGAGAAATGAGGAATGGCACATGGACACAGAGATCGGATTTGGTCACTTGCTTTATAAAAATGTGGACAGTCACATCACTGGGGTCAGATCTGAATCAAATATATAATAAATTTGATTTTATTCCAACAAGCAGTTTCAACACTTTGTTGGAATAAAAGAAACATCAAAGGATGACTCAAGAAAGATGTTTGAAATGGTACAAGAGCTCCACAGAAGAAGAAGATAATAGGTGATGGGGAAGACGGAAAACAAAAGATGAAGAACATAAAGATAGTAACATCATTCTTCTAAGAAATGTTTAGAGAAGATGAAAAAGAAATAGAAAGCATAAGAACTTATTTCACCAAAGAAGAAATTAAACCTGCAGTTACAAGTCTCAAGAACAGGAAAAGTACCACAATAGATGATTATAATGCAGAACTGCTGAAATATGGTCTGGATGTAGTGTGTAAGGAACAGTTCAAATATTCAACCAATCAGCAGCAACACAATTATATGTAAGAGAAACGAAAGAGGATGTGATAACACCAATGCAAAAACCTACAAAGAAAGCGGGACCTCCATCAAATTTTAGACCTGTAAGATTACTATTCAAACTTAGTAACACCCCTGTTCCACGAGACACCGTCCTACTACGACCCCCCCGATCCACAAAAAATACAGAAATAGGGTGAAGCAGCTTACTGTGGCATGCCTCCTATCAGGCTGACTTATAAAGTGCAGACCTGGCAACCTGCTTGAAAATGAAGGTCAAGCTGCGCCTGGCTGCATTTTCAGCTAGAACCGCAACAATGGCTGCTTTTGTTTCTAATTTTTACTCCAATGGAACACAATCTTACAATCTTATTTACAGGATGAAAGTCAATATGGTTTTAGAGCAGGTAGGTCCACTACACTGGCTCTGCTCAATTCATCAGAAGAGATCAGTAGTCATGTGGACCAAAGGGAAATAGTAATAGGTTTATTTATTGACCTGAGAAAGGCTTTTGATACAACTGATCACAACATATTTCAAAAGATGGGACTGTACGGAATCAGAGGAGAGGCTTTGAACTGGATTAAAAATTACTTACAAAACTGGAAACAGTTTGTTAAACTTGGGCACTGCTGCTCTTCATATCTGGACATCGTTTGTGGGCTTCCTCAGGGTTCTGTTTTGGGACCAAAATTATTTATTTTGTACATTAATGATTTATGTAAAGTTTCGGACCTGTTTAAGGCAGTTCTGTTTGCAGATGATACAACCCTGTTTTGTTCAGGAGAAAATCTGCAGAAATTATTGTCCGATTTACGTACTGAAATGATAAAGTTAAAGAGATGGTTTGATATTAATAAATTAGCACTAAATTTGTCTAAAACTAAAATAAAGTTATTTGGGAATTACAATAAAGACATACAAATTCAGTTAAATATACAAGGGGTAATCATAGAGCGTGTCAAAGAAAATAAGTTCTTAGGTGTTATTATTGATGAAGTAATTAATTGGAAAGCTCATATTCAACATATTCAAAAGAAAGTGTCAAAAAGTATTGCAGGACTAAGTAAGGTAAGGCATGTACTTGATTGTAAAGCACTTCATACTCTGTATCCGCCCTTTTCAGGCTTCAAATCCCGCAAAACTTCGAAGAGGTCACTGCACTGCGAGATCTCAGTAATATTGAGAACTGCATTGAGACGCTCTGATCACGCTGCACTTTAACCGCTGCACATGGACAACACCATTAACATCGCAACATAAAACTATTTTTATATTGTGCCTAAAACTCTCATGAATATATTCTCTCGGTTTATAGACGTTGTTATTGCGTTTATTTTATGTAAACATGTGAGAATCATAGGCTGTCTCTCCGTTATTTTCAATGGGAGCTGCTGTGAGCTACAATCGCTTCCTGTTCATGTCGTTCTGGGGGAAAGTGAAGTTTGCTCTTTAACATCTTGATTATTGTTCTTTAAAACACTGTTTGACCTCTTTGTTCCAGACTAATATATATGTCTGAAATTCGGTTTGCATTTATTAAATTCCATGCAGATTAAACGTAAGACGCGGATTATTTGTTATAATTGTTTTAGCAAGTTTTCAGGGTATCATGCAGCAGTCTCTTATTAATGTGATGAAAAGCATAAAAAAATACATTTTTGTAATATAATATTCATTTACAATTGTCATCATGTGGATTCTCTATGTTGTTTTGACTGGAGCGACTCTCTGGCGCCAAAGGGATTATGGGACACATGAAAACCCTGAATTGTTCATTGGTTGCACCCTCCTTGACTTACTGTGCTGAAGGATGGGGCAGTAATTATAAAACCACATTGCAATCATTATTCATTCTTCAAAAAAAGAACATTAAGAACGATTCACAATGTAGGTTATCAAGATCACACCAATTCATTGTTTATTAATTCTAAAATATTAAAACTTCACAATATAATTACATTTAAGACTGTGCAATTAATGTATCAAGTGAAAAATAAGCAACTGCCCCCCAGAATTCAAGAATTCTTCAAGGGAGAGAGGGAAATATAATTTAAGGGGCTATATCTTTTTAAAATTGCTGGCGTTCGGACGACCAGGAAAGGTTTCTGTGTTTCTACTTGTGGCCCAAAAATATGGAATAATCTGGTGAAGGAACTCAAGCGATGTCCAAATGTCAACCAGTTTAAACGCCAACATAAGGAACTCATATTTTCCGAATATGTGAAAATTCTCTGAATTCTCGGAAAATACAATTCATGTTTGAAGGACTATATAGCTGTTAGTTATATATATATATATATATATATATATATATATATATATATACACTCCACAAAAATATAAATGCAACACTTTTGGTTTTGCTCCCATTTTGTATGAGATGAACTCAAAGATCTAAAACTTTATCCACATACACAATATCACCATTTCCCTCAACTATTGTTCACAAACCAGTCTAAATCTGTGATAGTGAGCACTTCTCCTTTGCTGAGATAATCCATCCCACCTCACAGGTGTGCCATATCAAGATGCTGATTACACACCATCATTAGTGCACAGGTGTGCCTTAGACTGCCCACAATAAAAGGCCACTCTGAAAGGTGCAGTTTTATCACACAGCACAATTCCACAGATGTCGCATTTGAGGGAGCGTGCAATTGGCATGCTGACAGCAGGAATGTCAACCAGAGCTGTTGCTCGTGTATTGAATGTTCATTTATCTACCATAAGCCGTCTCCAAAGGCGTTTCAGAGAATTTGGCAGTACATCCAACCAGCCTCACAACCGCAGACCACGTGTAACCACACCAGCCCAGGACCTCCACATCCAGCATGTTCACCTCTAAGATCGTCTGAGATCAGCCACTCAGACAGCTGCTGAAACAATCGGTTTGCATAACCAAAGAATTTCTGCACAAACTGTCAGAAACCGTCTCAGGGAAGCTCATCTGCATGCTTGTCGTCCTCATCAGGGTCTCGACCTGACTCCAGTTCGTCGTCGTAAACGACTTGAGTGGGCAAATGCTCACATTCGCTGGCGTTTGGCACGTTGGAGAGGTGTTCTCTTCACGGATGAATCCCAGTTCACAGTGTTCAGGGCAGATGGCAGACAGCGTGTGTGGCGTCGTGTGGGTGAGCGGTTTTCTGATGTCAATGTTGTGGATCGAGTGGCCCATGGTGGCGGTGGGGTTATGGTATGGGCAGGCGTCTGTTATGGACGAAGAACACAGGTGCATTTTATTGATGGCATTTTGAATGCACAGAGATACCGTGACGAGATCCTGAGGCCCATTGTTGTGCCATACATCCAAGAACATCACCTCATGTTGCAGCAGGATAATGCACGGCCCCATGTTGCAAGGATCTGTACACAATTCTTGGAAGCTGAAAATGTCCCAGTTCTTGCATGGCCGGCATACTCACCGGACATGTCACCCATTGAGCATGTTTGGGATGCTCTGGACCGGCGTATACGACAGCGTGTACCAGTTCCTGCCAATATCCAGCAACTTCACACAGCCATTGAAGAGGAGTGGACCAACATTCCACAGGCCACAATTGACAACCTGATCAACTCTATGCGAAGGAGATGTGTTGCACTGCATGAGGCAAATGGTGGTCACACCAGATACTGACTGGTATCCCCCCCCAATAAAACAAAACTGCACCTTTCAGAGTGGCCTTTTATTGTGGGCAGTCTAAGGCACACCTGTGCACTAATCATGGTGTCTGATCAGCATCTTGATATGACACACCTGTGAGGTGGGATGGATTATCTCAGCAAAGGAGAAGTGCTCACTATCACAGATTTAGACTGGTTTGTGAACAATATTTGAGGGAAATGGTGATATTGTGTATGTGGAAAAAGTTTTAGATCTTTGAGTTCATCTCATACAAAATGGGAGCAAAACCAAAAGTGTTGCATTTATATTTTTGTGGAGTGTATATACATATATATATATATATATATATAGATTATGCGATGTGTGCCTATGATGAGGAATTTGAGTGTATTGATTATTTAAGATGTCTGTGTTTTGCTGTTCTGCTCATTTTGTTTGTTTTGTTGTGATAAGTTGCTGATGTAAAAGGGGTAGGTGTATATAAGCTTCTACCTACACCCTTTCGGTCACATGGGTTGACTGGCTGAGAAATCAGTTTCATTTATTTTGTTTTGTTATATTTTGTTGCAAAGTTCTTTTCCCTGAACTGAATAAACTTGAAACTTGAAGCATCAAGCTGCACTCACTAGGACCACCCTGGTTAAAGATGTCTGAACCTGACTGAAGCTGTTTCGACTATGAACACTCGGATGTGGCTGAGTATTGGTGCCAATTTGGCAAATTGGGATGAAATTCTTGATCAGCTTGAAAATTTCATCCCCATTTCAAAACAGATGCTGATGATGGCCATAAATACTGCATATACCAAGTTTGTTCAAGATTGACAAAAGATGGATCAAGAAGTTACTGTGATGCTTCAAAATGCACCCCGATTTGCTATTTGGATGAAACAGGAAGGAACGACGCTCTGTGGAGTAGGGGCATAAGATCCTACTGATCTGCATGTGAGAAGATGCAGACAGCAAGAAAAAGTCTTTGCATCACATAATTGCAAGATCATTTTACAACTCTGAGACATGTCAAAGGCCTCCGACAGTTCAGCAGTCACAACTGTCCACGATTCTGAAGAAGTGTGAGATCATGATGAAGGACACAAAGATTCTAACAGAAGATTTGAAACAAAGTAAGAACTAGACAGACACTGGGAGACCAGCACAGGAGGGTCAGAGGAGGACTGCCGTACGAGTAGCATGTGCCACCCAACCCGCTAGTATCAACGACAAACACAACTTTTTGTTACACGTTACACAATGCCAGAAGGTTACGTGTTTAAAACACTCGACACTCAACTTCACTCATCATGTGACTGCCCCTGACACGCCACGCACGCATGGTCTGTGTGGGAGGCTGGAATGCACCAGGTTGTTCAGAAATTCCACATATATGGTTTGCCACAAAGTAACAGAAGACGTTCAGAGCCCCTGGTCCTCCCTGGGATTTTGGTGTCTGTACAGTGGCTGGACTAATCCTTGATTTACTACCATTTTTTTCAAGAGAAATTAAGCAAGTCCCTTCAACTGCGCCCTTGTTTGCACTCAGGGTCGCCAAAGCAGATCCAAAGTGGATCTGCAAATTGATATTGGCACAAGTTTTACGCCGGATGGCCTTCCCAAAGCAACTCCATATGGAGAAATGTGGCAGGGGTGGGGTTGGTCCGCACCGGGATCCTTCCGCACTGAAACCAAGTGCATGAGCACTTGGCCACTTGCATATTTTTCAAGAGAACAACATACAAATTTAAAAACAACAGGCCACATTTAATGTCATTCAAACACAATCACAGTGAGTTCAATTAGCCGAGATCATCTGCTAATCGTAACTGAAGGAAAATAGATTTATGTCTCCACCAACCCACCAAAAATGTTTGCTTCAAGTAAAAACTAAAAATGCCACGGAATAAGTCAAAATTCACTTAAAATATCCTAAAATAACATCTTAAAATTGGCTATGAAAACCTCATTTTGTGCTGTATTTTATTAGAATTAGGAAGTGTTAAATCTTTTACAAATGTGCATCTTAGGGCCCTGTCCCACTGGGGGAGAGGATTAATTGTGCAGAATTGAGTACACAATTGCGGGTGTTCGTTGTCGTCCGCAACAAAAATGGCCAAAATGACAAATGTCCCAGTATGAATTACGGATATATTAATAATATATAGCGAATATATGATGAACAATCACAGTTATATAACACATGTAGTGAGGAAACTGCTCCGACACATTAGATTATCACGGCAGTATTACGGGTGTATATGAATGCATCAAACAAGTGCTGCTGTTGTGCACGGTATCTGCATTTTGTGGTCATAAAAGAAGCGCACTCGGGCTGTCGGCATCACGATTCACACCAACAACATAGCCTCTGGAGCATTTGCTGGACTTTACAAGTTGATCACAGAGTTATTGTTCATGTTGTCATGCGAGGGTTAACTGTTCATGAGTTTGGGGAGCAGGAGGGGGGAAGCCGCTCAGGGTGTGAGACTGTTTATTTTTTTTTTTTTATTTTTTTTTTTGAGTGTCACAGAAAACAGACTTCAGCGTGAGTTGTGGCTAAACAGCAACTCTTCCTTTTGTTGGTGTTAATAAAAGTCCTGGATTGCAGCAGCTACGTCTTTGTGGATCTACACAGCCGGACCGGCACTGACTGGCAGGTATGTCGCTTTCTGCCACATATAGTACTTTGGGTTTACGTGACGTGTTTGTTATGCATTCACAGATTGTCCGCAAATCAGCTGCAAAGCAGATGTAATAAAACGCTTTATTCGTGGCCAATCTGTATGCATTCGCTACAACATATTTAGTTTGTGATGTGGACATGATGGGCACGATATATATCTGTTTTACACACTGTCCCGGTCCGCTGCCAAGCCACAAATCCCCATCAGTTGCGGATATTAGCGGTTAACGGCAGATATACAGCGCATAGAGTGAGTATGTATTGTGTATGAATTGAGTATGTATGGAGTATGTAAGGCGGATGTCATCCGCAAACAGATTTTTGAGCTACTCAAAAATCCTGGCTGCGGACATGCGTGCCTCTGCGGATGATCACGAGCGTGTTCGGATGACGGCCGACTCATACAGGCATGTTACACGGATATTGCGGATGTCTGGCGAATATGGGCCAATTTTGTGCGCAATCCATATGCAAATCCTCCTAAACGCCAGTGGGACAGGGCCCTTAAAAACTTATGCTGGGTCAAAAATGACTTGTTTTGTCTCATACAACTCAAAAACAAGATGTTTCCAAGACACACAAAATAGTTTTAAGATGTATCGCATAAAACAAGTCTTTACATCTTACTGAAAAACTTTACTTTTTTGAGAGATCGTAGAGCCTGTAGGATGTTTTAAGGAGGTTCTGGATTACCTGTAACCTGACCCACTTGCTTGATGCATGTTCCCGGTTTTTGCACGCCAACATCAATAAGATGTCTTGCAAGTCACTTCAGAAGTGTTATCAGATTTAAAAAAAAGTCATTTTTAGATTTAGAAGTGTTTATTTCAAAGCCACATGCTGTTTAGGTCTTCAGGATCCTGGATCCAAAATATGTTCCAGATCAAATTCAAAATAAAATCCCCCATTTTCTACACTTGTCATTGTCTTCTCACCAAACTTCAACAAGATCCTCTCACAACCATTTGAGTTAAATGTTTTTATCTGGATCTTCTGGCTCAGTTCCAGAATACTGTATATTCTGAATTACCCCCAAAACTGGGCAGCACGGTGGCTTATTGGTTAGCACTGTTGCCTCACAGTAAGAAGATCATGGGATTGTTTCCCACCTGTGGCCTTTCCGTGTAGGGTTTGCATGTTCTCCCCGTGTTTGTGTGGGTTCCCTCCAGGTGCTCCGGCTTCCTGTCCAGGATGTACCCTGCCCCAAGCCCTACAACTGCTCAGACAAAATCCAGTGCCCCCGTGACAATTAACTGGAGTAAGTAGAGAATGGATGAAGCTCCAAAACTGAATCACGTATTTCCCAAAACATTATTTATCTGCTCAACAAATTTAATTGAAATGTGATCATTACTTTTTGAATTGTTGTGCTAACAAGTAAATGTGTGTGAAAACATTCGCTCCTTATCAGGGGTTTAAAAATCTAACATTCTTGCCTCGTGACATCATAAAGGAAGCCCCAATATTCTAGGTGGCCTGTCATGTTAACTCCTTCAGCTTGATGGTACATTATCCCAGAAAAAATGAGAAACACAATATTTTATGCCACTGTTAAGGCAACTAAACCCTTTCAAAGAACAGCGAACTATGAATCCTTCATTATATTCAGACAGTGGAGGCGGAATGTGAGGAAAAAAACTATTGCAATGTCCAAAATAAATAAATCACATAAAACAATAATCTCAACCAGTAAATAAAAGTGGCTCTTTAGTTCTGTGAAACTGCACTTAAATAAACAAAGAGCCTATAATGAAAGTCGACATACCAGCTCGTTTACATTAATTGGCTCGTCTTTGTCATTTGGCTTTAAACCCAAAATGTTCCCACACCAGAGCTGCCGAGTGTGGCTTTGAAACCAAATACCTCTGGACTCATTCTTCCAGCTGTCATAAGGAGGAACTGGTGGAGCGTGTTTCGATTCACTGCCATGAGTGTTCTTGAGAAGGAGAAGCATTAATGAGGACCACCGGGGGGGCGGGGTGGGGGGCTGAATTTAAAAACTTTGCTTCACTAGTTGAAAGTTATGAGGCTGTTGAATTCAGGGGCAAAAGAAAGTCGAGTTGATGTTTTTCCTTTTCAGATTAAGAGGACGGAGAACTCGGGTCCACCACTCCAACACAGTAGGTGGCTGCGACGGAGCGATTAACCGCTGGCTGCCACCCACAGTAACATGGAGAGAAGTAGCAGAAGAAATTCATTCATTCATTCATCTTCAACTGCTTTTCTGGGCTCAGGTCGCGGGGCAACAACTCCAGCAGGGGACCTCAAACTTCCCTTTCCCATGCCACATCGTAGCAGAAGAAAACGAAAACAAAAAAATACCCTTCAAAACGCTCTGGCTGTGTGTGTGTGTGTGTGTGTGGGGGGGGGGGGGGGGCTGCAGATGAATCTTCACTAACACAACAACTTCACTCTGTTTACTGTCGCTTTGTGTGTGTGGAGCCGGTCGGCGGTGGTACCAGAGACATGGTCACCGTGGAGACCATTTGACAAGACAGGAAAAGATGACATTATTATGTGAACAAATGTGCATGTCAACAACACAGGAAAAATTTAGTTTGTATCCATGTCGCACAAAAAAAAAAAACCCTGATGCACTAACGTTTGTGACAAATGATAACATTTTTATGTTTTAGTTGCAGTTTATTTAGTTAGTTAGTTAGTTAGTTAGTTGTCAGCCAGATATCTCAAAATAACACAAACGAATTTGTATTAATTTTGGTGGAAAGATGGACTTTATTTATTTATTTAATATTTATTTCATTCATTTAAAAGAAAAAAAAAAACAGAATAGCAGAAATAACAAAACTTTACAACCCTTGAATGAAAAGGAGCAGATTGGAAGAATAAGTCTTATATTTTCTGCCCCTTTTTTACAATACAATCTTACAATATCAAGCATCATTAATCAACATAATTTAACAGATTATATTTCTATGACTTTGTCACATGCCACCGACTTATTTCATAATTTTAACCATTATTTATAAGATTACATCCTTAACAGATTACATTTTAAACTTCAAACATTCTAAACATTAACAGATTACATTTTTGGCTTTGTCACAGCCCACTGACTTATTTCATAGTTTCATACTTATGAAATACATAACTCAGCCACATGGGGTGTGCAGCCAGTACATTCTGAGTGCCGGTCCCAAGCCCGGATAAATGAGGAGGGTTGCGTCAGGAAGGGCATCCGGCGTAAAACAAGCCAACCCAACTATGCAGACTCAGAATCGAATTCCCATACCGGATCGGTCGTGGCCCGGGTTAACAACATCCGCCACCGGTGCTATTGCCCAACAGCGTGCTGGTGGAAATTGGGCTACTGCTGGGCGAAGACGACGAAGAAGAGGAGGAAAAAATTGCCACGAACAGTGGGAGAAGAAGAAAACTAGAAGGGTGGAAATGAGAGTGGGGATTTTGAATGTTGGTAGTATGACTGGTAAAGGGAGAGAGCTGGCTGATATGATGGAGAGGAGAAAGGTAGACATATTGTGTGTGCAAGAGACCAAGTGGAAGGGAAGTAAGAGCAGGAGCATCGGCGGTGGGTACAAGTTGTTGTACCATGGTGAGGACAGAAAGAGAAATGGTGTTAGGGTCATTTTAAGGAAGAGTATGTTAAAAGTGTGTTGGAGGTTAAGCGAGTGTCTGACAGGGTGATGTGTGTGAAGTTGGAAATTGAAGGGGTGATGATGAATATCATCAGTGCATATGCCCCACAGGTAGGTTGTGAGATGAAGGAGAAAGATTTCTGGAGTGTGTTAGATGAGGTGGTGGAGAATGTGCCCAAGCATGAAAGAGTGGTGATAGGAGCAGACTTCAATGGGCACGTTGGTGAAGGGAACAGAGGTGATGAGGAAGTAATGGGTAGATATGGTATCAAGGATAGGAATGGGGAAGGACAGATGGTAGTTGATTTTGCAAAAAGGATGGAAATGGCTGTGGTGAATACCTACTTTAAGAAAAGGGAGGAGCACAGGATAACATAAGAGTGGAGGAAGGTGCACACAGGTGGACTACATTCTTATAGGAGATGCAAGCTAAAAGAAATCACAGACTAAGGTGGTAGCAGGAGAGAGTGTCACTAGATAGCATAGGATGGTTGTTTGTAGGATGACTTTAGAGGTAAAGAAGAAGAAGAGAGTGAGAGCTCAACAAAGGACCAGATGGTGGAAGCTGAAGGAGGAAGACTGTTATGTGAAATTTAGCGAGCAGGTGAGAGAAGCACTAGTTGGAGGGGAAGCAATTTTGGACAACTGGAAAAGTACTGCAGATGTGGTGAGGGAGACAGCTAGGACAGTACTGGGTATGACATCTGGACAGTGGAAGGAAGACAAGGAGACATGGTGGTGGAATGAAGAGGTCCAGGAAAGCATAAGGAGAAAGAGGTTGGCGAAAAAGATATGGGATAGTCGGAGAGATGAAGAAAGTAGACAGGAGTACAAGGAGATGCGGCGTAAGGCGAGAAGAGGCAAAAGCAAAGGAAAAGGCATATTGCAAGCTGTACAAGAAGTTGAATAGTAAGGAAGGAGAAAAGGACTTGTACTGATTGGCCAGACAAAGGGACAGAGCTGGAAAGGATGTGCAGCAGGTTAGGGTGGTAAAAGATGCACATGGTAATGTGCTGACAAGTGAGGAGTGTGTGCTGAGAAGGTGGAGGGAATATTTTGAAGAGTTGATGAATAAAGAAAATGAGCGAGAGAGAAAAGGCTGGATGATGTGGTGAGAGTAAATCAGGAAGTAAAAGAGATTAACAAGGAAGAAGTGAGGGCTGCTATGAAGAGGATTAAGAGTGGAAAGGCAGTTGGTCCAGATGACATTCCAATGGAGGCATGGAAATGTCTAGGAGAGATGGCAGTAGAGTTTCTAACCAGATTGTTTAATAAAATCTTGGAAAGTGAGAGGATGCCTGAGGAGTGGAGACGAAGTGTGGTGGTTCCTATTTTCAAGAACAAGGGTGATGTGCAGAGCTGCAGTAACTACAGAGGCATAAAGCTGATCAGCCACAGCATGAAGTTATGGGAAAGAGTAGTAGAAGCTAGGCTTAGAAAACAGGTGAAGATCTGTGAGCAGCAATATGGTTTCATTCCAAGTAAGAGCACTACAGATGCAATGTTTGCTCTGAGAATACTGTTGGAAAAGTACAGAGAAGGACAGAAAGAGTTACATTGTGTGTTTGTGGACTTAGAAAAAGCTTATGATAGGGTGCCAAGAGAAGTGTTGTGGCATTGTATGAGGAAGTCTGGAGTGGCAGAGAAGTATGTTAGGGTAGTGCAGGACATGTACAAGAATAGTGTGACAGCGGTGAGATGCGCAGTCGGGAATGACAGACTCATTCAAGGTGGAGGTGGGATTACACCAAGGATCAGCTCTGAGTCCTTTCTTGTTTGCAGTGGTGATGGACAGGTTGACAGATGAGATCAGACAGGAGTCCCCATGGACTATGATGTTTGCAGATGACATTGTGATCTGTAGTGAGAGTAGAGAGCAAGTTGAGTCTAGTCTGGAGAAGTGGAGATATGCTTTGGAGAGAAGGGGAATGAAAGTCAGTAGAAGCAAGACTGAGTACATGTGTGTGAATGAGAGGGAGCCCAGTGGAATAGTGCAGTTACAAGGAGTAGAAGTGGTGAAAGTACATGAGTTTAAATATTTGGGGTCAACTGTTCAAAGTAATGGAGAGTGTGGTAGAGAGGTGAAGAAGAGAGTGCAGGCAGGGTGGAGTGGGTGGAGAAAGGTGGCAGGAGTGATTTGTGACCGAAGAATATTAGCAAGAGTGAAGGGGAAAGTTTACAAAACAGTAGTGAGACCAGCTATGTGTATGGTTTAGAGACAGTGGCACTAACAAAAGACAGGAGGCAGAGCTGAAGATGTTGAGATTCTCTTTGGGAGTGACAAGAATGGACAAGATTAGGAATGAACATATCAGAGGGACAGCTCAGGTGGGACGGTTTGGAGACAAAGTCAGAGAGGCTAGATTGAGATGGTTTGGACATGTGCAGAGGAGGGACCCAGGGTATATACGGAGAAGGATGCTGAGGATGGAGCCACCAGGCAGGAGGAGAAGAGGGAGACCAAAGAGGAGGTTCAATGGATGTGCTGAGAGAGGACATGCAGGTGGTTGGTGTGACAGAGGAAGATACAGAGGACAGGGTTGAGATGGAAAAGATTGATCTGCTGTGGCGACCCCTCACGGGAACAGACGAAAGACAAAGAAGATACTTATGAAATACATCTAGTTTAATATGTTTTTAAAATAATTTAAGCGACCTTGATTCTTTGATTTCTTTGTTGAGGTTGTTCCATAATTTTACACCATTCACTGCAATACTCCGTCCTTTATCTTGGTTCTGAATCTTGGTTTTTTTAAAGACTCTATGCCTTTCAAATTATAACTACTTACTCTTTTTTCAAACATATTTTGAATGTTTATTGGTAAGGTATTGTTATTCGCTTGGTACATTGTTTGTAATAATTTCAAATCAACTAAATCATGAAATTTAAGTACCCTATACTTAATGAACAAGGGACTAGATGGGTCTCTAAAACGACTGTTGCTAATCACTTTTAAAGCTCTTTCTCTGCAAAAATAAATAAAGGTTGCGTATGAAGTTGTACATGTTGATCCCCAGATTTCTACACAATAAGCCAAATATGGAACAATCAATGAATTGTACAATGTTAATAATCCATAACTATTTATGAATATTTAACTATGTAAAACAGCAATAGCTTTCGCTATTTTTCCTTTTATGTAATTTATGTGTGACTTCCATGTAAATCTTCATCAATCATAACTCCTAAAAATTTCGTTTCTTTTACCCTTTTAATGTCCATTCCATCTATTTTAATGACATCATTTTTTTTTACTCTGTCATTAAACAATATGAAATTTGTTTGTATAAGATTAAGTGACAATCTGTTTATATCAAACCAATATTTAACTTTTTCCAACTCTGTATTATATCACTTGTGCTACTTCCTGTATATCTGACCAGAGTAAAATAATGCTGTATCGGTCAGCAAATAAAATGCTACCAAGCACATTAGATACATTCACAAAATCATTGATATACAAAATAAACAGTTTGGGTCCCAAGTACTGACCCTTGTGGCACTCCACACATAATGTTACACATTCTGATTTAGTATTATTTATCTGAACAAACTGTTTTCTATTTTCTAAGTAGCTTTTACCCACTGATGTGCAATCCCTTTTATTCCCTATTGTTGTAACTTGTGAAGCAATCTTGAATGATCGATACATCAAAAGCTTTTTTCAGGTCAATTAAAAACACAAAATAATCCTTATTATCTATGCTGTTGATATTTTCTCTGTTAATTCCATAATTGCCATAGCTGTCGAATGTTTTGTTCTGAATCCCTACTGAAGCATTATTTAAATAGATGTGTTTCTCATGAATTTATCCAACCCTTGTCACAAAAACTTTTCCATAATTTTAGAAAACTGTGGACAGCAATGACACTGGCCTGTAATTTGAAACATTATGTTTGTCTCCATGTTTATATAATGGGACTACCTTGGCAAATTTCATTTCGTCTGGGAAAATTCCTGTTGACAGAGACAGATTACAAAGAAAGTTAAGTAAAACTTACATTTGTAAGTAAGGTAGTAAAGTACTTACATTGTACTTTAGGACAGAGATGAGAGAGAATTTGAGTTTTATTTAAAAAGACAGGCCTGAAAGTTCAGCTACAATTTGTCAGAAGGTACATCGAGATGGAAGACTAGATTATATGTTTTGGTGAAAGAAATCCTCCTCTGCTCCACTTCATCATGAAGCTGTATAACTGGAGATATAAAATCCAAAACTTGCACTGTCCACAATTTCTCCAATCACAGCCACAGAAGCATGTAACTTCTTCTGGGTTGTCTGGGTGTCTTGGTGGCTTTCCTCACTCTTCTCCTTCAGTTTTTGAGAACTGTCTACTCCACACAGATTTACCATAGAGTGTCAAACTGTTTGCATTTCTTCATAACTGATGTAAATAAAGTTCAAGACATTCAGTGACTTGGAAATGTTCATGTATCCATCCCCTGACTTGTCTGAAGAAAACAGCTTATTTGTAGGTATTATACCAAAGGGGCTGATATACTTAATCAACCCATCATCTTGGCTTTTATATTTTTAATTAATTTATATCACATTGTAGAGATTTACTTTCAGTTTGAGTCTAATGAAGAGAATTTTAGAAAATTTTATATTTAGAAGCCTGATTTACTTTTTGCATCTGAAATGCCGTAAACAAATTAAAATGTGTGAAATATTAATGGGCTGAATACTTTTGCAAACCACTGAAATGCTGCATTTACACACATAGGCAAGACGCATTATGAATGTCACATCTGTATCATTCTTGACACATTCCTGACATTCTTAACGCATCTGAATAGGTTTCTTAGTAGTGTGTGTTGGTGCGTGATATTCGTGGACCATGTTTTTGGCTGTAAAAAAATCTTCCACGAATGTCATGCACCACCCTCATTTCACCTCACGTCGTGGAGGTCAAACTGAGCGTGTTGATCCGTCTTGATTAGTGGTGATCCTTAATAGAGCACAACAGTGTTCTTCTCTGACGTGCGCACAATTAAACCCCGTTTCATTGCTGCAGTATGCTGAAGGACAGTGACGCCAAGTCGGCTAAAGTCTCGTTCCAATGCTCCTCAGCGCGCTCCTGCAGGTGTTCCACCTACTGTATGTGCCTGATGTTTGGGAAAATGAGCGAGACGAGAGCTGCGTGGAGCCACACATCTGGCTCTCTTAGTCTCCTCCTCCTGTCTACGCCACTCCACGGCACAGAGCCCAACTAAGCATGCAGTCACAAAGTTCTTGTGCTGCTTCTCCTGCTGGATTTTGAAGAGCAAACTGTTCAAATTGTTCAGCACCTAGCGGTTGGCCGCGCAACAACGTGGAACGTTATTCTTGACTGTGCGTAATGGTTCCTGATAATTCCCCAGCAACACGTGCCATTAATCATATCGCGTGGGTAACAGGTTGCAGCAGTTCCTGAGGACACTTGATGCCTCTGCCTAAATCATCACATTTGTGATCAGCGGCCAAGAATGTTTACTTTGTGGCATTCGTAGCTTGTCGTCGTTATGTGTAAACGCAGCATAAAAAACTGGTGATTTACTTTACACTCAATGCTGCAATTACTGTGAGTTTGGCTTTTATATTTTATTTATGCCATCTTGTAGAGATTAGTTTTCACTGGGAGTTTAAAAGGCATCATATTAGAAATTGTATATACAGAAGCCTGATTCAATTTTATTTATTATTTTAATTTGATGTCATCATTGGACTGAATGAGGTTGGTATTTTTTTTTTGGGTTGTGGTCTAATTGTTGGGTGAAACATGACATTCCTGTTTTAAATAAAGCAATGTTAAATTACATGTTACTGTCATAAAAAAAGAAAAGCGCCAGCTTTGAAGTGACTACGTGACTCAGAATCACAACACAACTTTCATTCAAATACTTGAAATACCACATGAGCCTTACTGCGGCGATAACAGCGCTGTAATTAATGTTCTCCAAAGCAGTGAAGCTTCGCGATCTGTAACAGAGTAAAAGACACGGCGAAGGAATGACTCACTGCTTCCACTGCAACTACTCTCCCTACAATTTCAGGCCCAGCAGGGGATGTGAATACATCCGTAGTCTGGCAGTAGAAGAGGAATTTAAACTCATTACAAACCCACATTTATATTCCGTCCGTTGAAAGCGTTTTGAATTATTCATGGCATGTACCTAATGTAGTCGTGCTGCAAACTGTAGAGTGTGTTAGTGCAATTTCAGCCCAACAATCCTCACTTACTGAACGATGTCACATACTGTGATACGTTAATGTGATACAGACGCTCACTGCTGATCATTAGCTGTAGTTTAATCACGGGGGGGGATCCTTTCAAATAATAGATTTCTATTTAGATACAGCGCAGAAGTGTGACATCAAAGTGGGGTTCTACGGCGGACCACAAACAGCAAGATGTGTAACACTGTCAGCTGCAGGTTTGGTGATTAAAAACGGCCATATACATTTCTACACGCTTTACTTTTTCTTGTTCCCCCTTTTTTAATATCATTATATTTAAATACTATTGGAGGAGTGGGGTACAACTAGTTATACCTAACGGCTAACGTTAGCTTATCTAGCAGGCTGTAGCAATGTTCATCGTAGCTTACAAAATAGTTGGTTGTTTTGTGTTTGATAACCCACAATTAATTCATACTTTTGTCTACATTTATCTTATATGTATTTGTTAATACAGTTACTGTAGGTTTAACTACCACTATTATACTTTATACACCATTACCGTTTTTGTTTATCATGTTAGCTTGCTTTCGGCGTATATGACAGCGTGTACCAGTTCCTGCCAATATCCAGCAACTTTGCACAGCCATTGAAGAGGAGTGGACCAACATTCCACAGGCCACAATTGACAACCTGATCAACTCTATGCGAACGAGATGTGTTGCACTGCATGAGGCAAATGGTGGTCACACCAGATACTGACTGGTATCCCCCCCCCCAATAAAAACAAAACTGCACCTTTCAGAGTGGCCTTTTATTGTGGGCAGTCTAAGGCACACCTGTGCACTAATCATGTGTCTAATCAGCATCTTGGTATGGCACACCTGTGAGGTGGGATGGATATCTCAGCAAAGGAGAAGTGCTCACTATCACAGATTTAGACTGGTTTGTGAACAATATTTGAGGGAAATGGTGATATTGTGTATGTGGAAAAAGTTTTAGATCTTTGAGTTCATCTCATACAAAATGGGAGCAAAACCAAAAAGTGTTTGCGTTTGTATTTTTGTTGAGTGTATATTTAATTTTACTACTAGTCTACATACTAAGTTACCTATACTAAATCTTCTCCTGTGATGTCTTATCCTTCTTATGTCTTATTATTATTATATATCTATACCTTTTTCTTGAGCTGCTTGGGTGTGTAGGGAGAGTTCCCATGGGATAAAAAAGCTTTTTAACCTACCATCCCTGGTTCTCAAGACCAGGCACCTAAGTGGCTCTACTCTTCTCTTTTCTACTCTCTTATTTTACTCTTCCTTTTTAGATATTTAGATATACCTTTGTATACTGGCATAGTTTCCACCTTAGAATTGGAATATAATATATAAGATATACCTTACTGAATTTTCATGTATGTATTACACAACCAGGGTATTTAGCAGAAGAACAGCAGGTATCCAGAAATCAGAGAGGCCTGAAGCTGCTGTGTCCCTCACAGGACACGTGCACAGGAGTGCAGCCTTTTCTGATAGACAATCTTATACAATGGTGAGGAAAACCTATTAGTCCAATAATTGGATTCTGCAATCGCACTTGGTAGAGCAGCTTTCCATTTCCACTCCTGCCTCCTGGGACATCAGCTGTTTGCCAACGAGCCCCATTTGTTCGGGTTACGATAAAGACAAACAAGGTCTAGGAGGGCCGTGTCGCACACGGGCAAATACATGCAAAAGATTTCACAAGGTGATGCTCCTGCAACAGATTCATGTCAGACACGTACTATAAAAAGGTTAGAAACTCAGTTCAGAGTGAATGGTTAAAATGCATCAATAATTAAAGCAATCACACCCATGATGCACTGTTTCTTTCTCTTTTTGCTCTGTATGCACCACTCTGCATTTAATCATTAGTGATCGATCTCTGCTCCCCTCCACAGCATGTCTTTTTCCTGGTTCTCTCCCTCAGCCCCAACCAGTCCAGCAGAAGACTGCCCCTCCCTGAGCCTGGTTCTGCTGGAGATTTCTTCCTGTTAAAAGGGAGTTTTTCCTTCCCACTGTAGCCAAGTGCTTGCTCACAGGGGGTCGTTTTGACCGTTGGGGTTTTACATAATTATTGTATGGCCTTGCCTTACAATATAAAGCGCCTTGGGGCAACTGTTTGTTGTGATTTGGCGCTATATAAAAAAATTGATTGATTGATTGATTGATATTCTTATCTGCCTTGACATTTAGAAGGACTCTGGGCGCTGGTAAAATCTTTATGTGCACACATGCAAACTCAGTACATGAAAGCCTAGTTCTACACGTCATGCAAAATTAGAATGTCTGAAGTAATGAGATGATGCATTATTAAATGTCACTTTCACAGGTAGAAGACGAAACAAGAATAGGATAATAACCGTCTTTACCTGGGGGGAGCCCAGTCGTGTCGTGTGCAGTCTAACAAGGTGCCCACATACGTCTTGTTTCTCCAAGTTACATTGACCAGCATGCCTACGAGCAAAGCAAAGACTTCTGTTAACTTCTGCAGCAAGAATGAAAATTACAGCAACAAAACAGTTCATTTACCAACAACAAGAACGTGAGATTCATGTTGAGCGTAACATTTCATTTCATTTATTCATACAGCGCCAAATCCAAGAATACTTTTCCCAACAGCTGCTGTATCATTGCTGTCACAGTCGTACAGTCCTGGCAGGCTAACAGGCCAACGAAAAATCCCCAATTCTGGCAATATTTTTAATAACCCCAATGGAAAATAATGCAGACAAAATAATTTAAAAGAACGTTCCTTCCACAGCGCTCTGATTAGCCTGCAGCGCTGTGACCATCAAAGGTGTGGTCTTTCATTGTTTATCTTGCCAAAACAAAGTTTTGCGAGATACGTTTGTTATTAATCACTGCATTTTCACCTTTAAGTCGCTGTGCAGCATAGTTTACATCGCAGACACTTCACATATAGCAGCCCTAGCAAGGTACCTTTCAGCACAAAATAATCAAGCTCAAGGTCAAAGGTCAAAGTCATAGCGAGGTCAAACATGTAATTCAACAAAACTGTCCTGGTTGCAATTTTTGAAATTTTGCTTCCAAATGTGGCATGGACATACTAATAGGCCTTGCCCATAAGACATTACCTGGGATAGGTAACTGACCTTGACCTTCATAGTTTTGCTTGAGGTCAAAGGTCACTTAAATAAGGTCAAACTTCAGATTACAGCAAAAAATGTCATGTAATACATCAAATTAAAGGGTGTGATGAGGAGATCCAGGTGACAGCAAAGGATTTAAGTTATGATGTCAATTGCTGATATCATCATGAAAAAAACATGCAAAATTTACATTTTTAAAGGGTTGACACAGAGTGTAAATCATCATTGCAGACTCTAGTAAGTTCACATATAGCAGTCACATGGAGATATCTTTCAGCACACAACAGGACCAAGCTCAAGGCCAAAGGTCAAGGTCACAGGAAGGTCAAACATTAAATTTAACAAAACAATTTTCCTGGTCGTAATTTTTGGAATTTTGCCTCCAAATTTCGCATGAATATCGTATATTCCCTTGCCTGTCAGTCCCTCTTCATGCTGGTTGTTCTTCGTTTTGTTCACCTTTTGGCAAGGTACCGGTCACTCTCAGGGTGACAGTTTTCATTTGTTTATTTGTTTGTGGTCGTTGTGCTGTGCTCAACACTTAAGTCCAACACTTCTCATAAAAGTAACTCACGACAAAGTAATTTTCACACGTTGCCATAACAGTCAAGGAAATATGATGTAAAATGTGATCCTGGGTGAGGTGGCACACCTTTGCACTGAATGCTCATTTAAACCTTAATGAACGTTAAACACAGCCGCAGACATGTTGAATGCAAAATTCTGTAAAAATCTTTGATTCATGGAGTTCTTCCACACAGACTTTCACTTTCACAGAGCAGATTTGGAAATTCAAATTCTCTTTATCAAGTAAGATTATTAAAGGGGTCATATAGTGCAAAAGCAGTTTTATCTACCTTTTACATTTTCATTAGTTTGACATTTAATGTTGAATATCTCCAAAGACCCACAATTCTATGAGTGTTTTCACAGACATTCTCCTGCTGTCAACATCATTTTGCCCTGATGTGACACAAATACCCCACAAATGCCACCCCCCCCCCCCCAACTCAATGGCCCAAGGTTACCATTCAATTCAAATCATAGAAAAAATATTCCAGTAATATTCCACTACACAGTATTCCGATGTGTAGTGAGCATCTTGTATGGCAGCACCCTAACATCAGGGGTGAATGTGAGGCATATTTGTTAAAGCGCTTTGAAGCGTCTGATGCAGATGGAGAAGCGCTATATAAATGCAGTTTATTTACCATTTATCATTTTCAATGAAAGGGAGGGTTTTATTTTTCTCCCTCTTGCTGTTTGTGTGTTTGGTGCATCTTTGCTTTCCCATGCTATGAACCTTATAAATTTAGTTTCTTTGGTGACATCACCGGGTCTGAATACATTTTAGGGGAAACACTGAGATGTGCAACATTATGACATAAATATGCGACAGTCTGCACCATTGGACTGAAAATTTTCTTTCATAACATGAAAATTCAGTATGGTATGTCTTCTACAATATACTCAATTCTATAAACTCTACTAGTGTATACTAAGGTATATCTAAATATCTAAAAAAAAAAAAAAATGGAGTTAGAATAGAGTAGAGCCATTTGGGTACCTGGTCTTGAGTACCAGGGATGGTAGGTTCAAAAGCTTTTTTATCCTATGGGACTCTCCCTACCCACCCAAAGCGGCTCAAAAAATTTGGCATCGTGTATATAAGTGATATTTACACAATAATGTAATAAACATACATATACAAGAAATATAGTACTTCTAAAACCTAAATATTCATACAGGAGAAGATACATATACCTAGTCTGTAGACTAGTAGTAAAATACATTATAGCTAGTAGGCTAAGCTATAAATATGGATAATTTATTATAGAAACAGAACCTACGATGTAATATGTTTTAGGTATCTATCTCAAGTTCACTCTACTAGCGTACTATAGGAAGACAAATACATATTATACGAGGTCTGTGAGAAAAGTATCCGACCTTTTTATTTATGCAAAAATATATGGATTTGATTCATATGTTTTTATGTCAGCCAAGCTTGAACCTTCATGCGCATGCATGAGTTTTTTTCACGCCTGTCGGTTGTGTCATTTGCCTCTGGGCAGGCTTTGAGTGAGCACTGGTCCACCCCTCTCGTCGTTTTTTCATTGCGAGAATGGCGGAATGATTTGGGCTTTTTTTCCATCAGAATTTTTCAGAAACTGTTCGAAACAGGCAGCTGGAAACCATTCGGAAAAATTCACATGGCTTTCTGTGAAAATTTTATGGGCTTCACAGAGATTAAGGAGTGTTACTACAGCTTTAAGGACGGCCCACAATGGCACACTGTGCGCTGCGCTCCGAGCTGCGATCGACAGGCAGAAACCACCAGATCATTTCTAAATGGATGGCTGTGTGGAGCCGGGACCGTTGTGTGCAATTTCTCTGATTATCACAAGAGCTGGACATCAGCATTTTCCGGCAGATTTCACTTTTAACAGGAGATTTTGTCATGGAAAGCCGCGCGGAAGGCTTTGCGCGTCATGATGGAGCCGCCGATGGAGCGAGACAAAGAACACCTCCATTTTGGAGTGTCAGGGGACAAGTTGGGACATGCCTAGCTCGGCTTTCAGTGGCTACCAGTCGAGTAAGTATAAGAGAAATTGTGGAGAGCTGGACCATGTCCCAACTTGTCTTCTGACACTCCAAAACGGAGGCGTTCTTTGTCTCGCTCCATCAGCGGCTCCGTCATGACGCGCAAAGCCTCCGTGCGGCTTTCCATGGACAAAATCTCTTGTTAAAAGTGAAATCTGCTGGAAACTGTCTGATGTCCAGCTCTTGTGATAACCAGAGAAATTGCACACACGGTCCCGCATCCATACAGCCATCCATTTAGAAATGATCTGGTGGTTTCTGCTGTCAAGACTTCATCAGTTCTGCTCTTCAGAATCATCCATCCTGCCTGTTTCCGACAATCGTTGCCCCACTGTTAATGAAGTAAGCAAGGTGTGCTCAGGCGGCCAAGAGCCTGGAAACCACAGACTTGACTAACTAGCTGTGGTTACAGCCCGTGTACATGGAAAACAAACAGGGCAGGTGGTCTCAGGAGCAGGGTTGGTGACCCCAGCCCTATCACTGACAGTTTTTCAAATTGTGGAGGCTGCATACTGGAGCATGTGGTTGCTGCCTAAACTCAGATTCCATGAAGTGACTTTCAAACAATCTCATGATACATTCATGTACACATATGCCAATATTGTTTTTCAATGGTATTACCTGTCGGTACCACATAGCCTGCTCCAATCCTGCCTGACCCTGGACTCTAGGACTTGTTTGGAGTCTTCTTTGACAAGATGACCTCCTTCTGTCAGTTTCATCTTTAGCCCTTCAGCTTGCTGTGGCTTAGGCTCCTCCCTTCATGTTTCCAATGGATTTGGAGGAGGGTTCAGAGGGCGACTCCCTGGATTTGCTTTGGGGCTGTGGGGTCTTTCCAAGGTCTGACTGACTTGAGGCTTTGGAGAGGCTGGGTGGCATTGGGCTCTTTGTTTCCATCCTTCATGGAGGCTTCTCTTTCTTTTATGGCTATATCAGATTTCTTTTCAGCAACACGGTGCTGTTCAGCCAACTGCCGCTGCCGCTCCTCGTACTGTTGTCTGTAGGCTGGGTTGGTATTCATCAAGTGGTTATGGTAGGCCTGATCAGGATGGTATGCATATGGGGGTACATAGGCATACTGGTTGTAGTAAAGCGGTTGCATGTACATGTTGGAACGCTGTTGGATGACAGAGGGTTGCTGCTGTTGGCCAGGGACACTGGTGTCAGATTTGCGGTCTTCATGAGCCTCAACTTTGGCCTTTTCTTCACCTGGGTCTTGGTCATCATCCCTTTGATTTTAATTTGACCTTCAGTTACTGGCGTGGCCGGATTGGTCCCACCAGGACTAGGGTTAACATAATTGGGTGAAAATAGGTTTCGTAGCCAGCGTAGAACGGAGAGTCTTTGTTGGGTGTTTGGGTTGTAAAAAGTGCTTTTTTGACACTTTCTCTGACTGCTGGTCTTCCGTCCTGACTTTGAGCCTTCAACTTTCCCTTCACCATCCTCACCAGCGTCTGAGATGTCGAATATGCCGGACTGTTGTTTTTGACTGAAGAATTGTCAGCACCATTCTGTGTCACCATGTGGAGTGGGGTGAGAGGTGTGGCATCCCGCTACCATCTATCCGGCTGGCTACACCAATGGATGGGCTCGGAGCATTGTCAGAAAAACTGTATATTGTCAGCCTCAGCTTTATGCTAGCTAAGCGACTCTGATGGGGGTCTGAGGAACCATTGAGAAGCCCTTCACCCTTATGGCTTGATCGGTAACTTCAGCATATGCGAGCTTTCCTCTTCCATCTTACCTCCTTTTCCAGGAGGTTTGGGGCTGTCAGCCTCTTTCCCACCATCTTTTTTCTTCTTGTCTTTCTTTTTGTCTTTGGAGACCTGAGGCTGGATCTACGATGGTGGGAAGTTAGATTGTGTGCCTTTCATCTGGGGGCTTTGGGGATTCCTTGCATGATAGGATTAAGACCAGACGAGGGATTTGGATTCCAGTAGGAAAAGAATACATCTGTTGAGATACTGTAGAGCCAGGGCCTATGGGTCGTGGAGACTTGATGTTTTTCTGGGACAGTTTATCAGTCTTTGCACCACTAACAGCCTTTTTGGATTGTCTGCTCCTCTCTTATCATCTATCATCATTGCTGGCTTCATCGGTGAGGCATGGCCATCTTCACACCCGTCCATTGGCATACCAACAGTTTCTGGATCGGCATCAGCAATTTTCTTTTTATTCTGCTTTGAACCAAATTTTCCAGGAGAAGGGGAAGGACTTTGAGCATCAAAGTTCCTGCCTTTAGGAGTAACTGAACGTGCTGGGGACAAACAGCCTTTCTGCGAGATAGATACTCCGTTACAGTTTCCAGGCTCAGGGTGGAGAGTTGAGTCCTCTCCATATTCACTATCTCCATCCAGGGTCCAACTTTATATCATCATCATTGTGGGCACGAGCTTGGTGATACTTGAAGCCCATTGATGTGCTTGTACTTCTTGTTGCAGTTAGGGTGCGGGCAGTCAATAGAACGGGCGAGGGGCAAGTACGATCGAGGGGAGGAGGAAAAGGCTCAGTCTTAATAGAAGGATAAGGAGACCCGTTTGCAGAACTCCTCCACCGTTGGAGTTTGTCCTCATGCGCTTGTTGCCTTTGGTGTCCTCTGAGCTTGGAATTGGGCTCCCATGTCTGAGGTTGGCTTGGTCTTACGTTTACCAGCTGATGAGGACTTGCCTTGATGTCTTCGGTGTTGCTGTGGGTGGCGTGCGGCGCTCTGATGGTGTCTGGCTGCACCGCCTGCCTTTGCTGTAGACGCAGCACGTGTCTTGTTGTTGTTGGTGCCTTTATTGTCCGAAGAGTTGCTGTTCTCATTGATTGGGGTGTTGCTATTTGGTCTCATTCGCTTGCCCCGACCACGGCCATTCCTCATCTCCAGATCACTTGTAGGTGATTCACAAAACCTGCAAATGATATGACAATGACATGAATTAGTGCCGTCACAACATTTGTGACGTCTTCATCTTCAATAGAATCAGTTTAGATTCTGAAATCGTACAACGCAACCTCACGAGAAGCAGAAAAAAGTAGTTTAATGTAATAAACCACAGTTTTGAAAAATTCTTAAAATACACCTTTATCCATGAAAAAGATCATATGGAAACATTATAAAATGCAGCTATAATATCTGTAAGGGGTGAATATTTTTTTCAATTTCAATTTATTTTCATTTATATAGCGCCAAATCACAACAGCGTTGCCTCAAGGCGCGTTACACAAGTAAGGTCTAATCTTACCAACCCCCAGAGCAACAGTGGTAAGGAAAAACTCCCTCTGAGGAAGAAACCTCAAGCAGACCAGACTCAAAGAGGTGACCCTCTGCTTGGGCCATGCTACAAACATAAATTACAGAACAATTCACAAAACAAATATACAGGAAATGCTGTTGGTGCACAGGATGGGAGGGTCTCCAGCACAAATACCACACCCATCTCTGGATGGAGCTGAACTTTAAACAGAGAGAAAAAAAAACAGAATCCAGCATCAGAAAGACAAGAAATACAGTATAATTTGTCAGCATTAAACAACAAGAAAAACAGAAGAAATACTAAGGTGATCACCGGCCACTAGCCCTAAGCTTCACTAAAGACTCAGAATTTAGTTGATGGCCGCGGCACCCTCCATTTACTAATAAAATTAATTAAAAGAGTAAAAAGCGTTGAACTATCCTATGCCAGTATGCTAGCCACACGAAAGGGAAAATAAGTGCGTCTTAAGTCTGGACTTGAAAGTCTCCACAGAATCTGACTGTTTTATTGACGCAGGGAGATCATTCCACAGAAACAGGGGCACGATAAGAGAAAGCACTGTGACCCACAGACTTCTTATTCACCCTAGAGACACAAAGTAGTCCTGCACCCTGAGAACATAAAGCCCGGGCCGGTACGTAAGGTTTAATTAGGTCAGCTAAGTAGGGAGGTGCCAGTCCATGAGCAATTTATGGACTCGTAGCAGAACCTTAAAATCTGATCTCACTGGGACAGGAAGCCAGTGAAGGGATGCCAAATGGGTGTAATGTGGTCAAACTTTCTGCATCATGTTATAAGTCTGGCAGCAGTATTTTAAACCAATTGGAGGCCCCCAATGCTAGACTGTGGTAAACCAGAAAACAGAAACATTGCAGTAGCCCAATCTTGAAGAGATAAACGCATGGATCAGGGTCTCAGCATCAGCCATAGACAGGATGGGACGAATCTTTGCTATATTTCGCAGGTGGAAGAAAGCAGTCCTCATATTACTTCTAATGTGGAGGTCAATGGACAATGAAGGATCAAAAATTACCCCAAGGTTCCTCACTTTGTCAGTGTGATGTATGACACACGAGCCTAGGCTAAGCGTTAAATGGTCAAATTGATGCGATGTCTCACTGGAGCAAGAACCATCATTTCAGAGTTTTAAAACAGGAAGTTTCTAGAGATCCAGCTTCTCACTGATGCAAGGCAATCTTCTAAGGATTTTATGTGGATGAGATTACCAGCAGTTATCAGCATGTATAACGGAGTATCATCAGCATAGCAGTGAAAGGTAATCCCAAAACGCCGCAATATGTGCCCAAGGGGTGCTATATAAAGGGAGAAAAGCAGAGGGCCTAAGACGGACCCATGTGGAACCCCAAATTTCATGTCACTAAGGTTAGAGGTAGTGTTACTCTACAAAACACAGTGAGAATGACTGGTCAAGTATGACGTTAACCATGCAAGGGCACTCCCAGTAATCCCAAAATGATTTTCCTGCCTATCAAGTGGGAATATGATGATCCACTGTATCAAATGCAGCAATGAGATCTAACAGCACCAGAACCATAGTGGTGTCCGAATCCATTGCAAGCAGAAGATCATTCATCACTTTAGTGAGAGCCGTCTCTGTGGAATGATATTTTCTAAAAGCAGACTGCAGTGGCTCAAAGAGATTATGCTCAGTAAGATAGTCTACGAGCTCCTGTGACACCACTTTTCCAGAATTTTAGAGATTGGGACAAATATCTGTGATGAAACAGGTCAAAACTGCAGGAGTCTATTTGAGGCTTAAATCCATAATATAATAATCCCAAATAAACTTCAGTCTTTCTCTTACAACATGGAATCGGTAAATGAGATATAGCTTACATCATGTTTTCATTAAAGTCCTTAAAACTGGCAGCCTTATATTAAAATGGTATCATTTCATTTGGAAAATTGGGAGTGTTCCCACTTTCACATACAGCATTCAGTCTGCGGCTTTAATGTTCTGCTGCATTCACACGTTGACAGCAGTAAAATTCCATTTTTTACATGGATGTGCTGGCAGTGACAGGCGACTCTTCGCTAAATTAACATCAAAAAAGGCCTGTTAAAGTAAAGCCATTACAGCCAAAAGGTGTCTTCCTAAACCAACAACACGTAACAGAGTCATGATACTGAGTTTTATTGCTGCATTGCTCAAAAAAAAAAAAAAAAAAAAAAAGCTAGCAAATGAGTAATAGGTATAATATAAAAGGTATTATGGAGTGGGAATTGTTCCAGAAGCAATATCTGAGACCATTACAAACACAATCTGTACAACCACTCAACATGGGAAGAAGAACCAAAAGAAAAGTGAGAAGCAAGTCAAGAATATTATGAAAAGTGGAAAAGAACAGTAAGTTTAGTTAGCAAAATACTCTGCAAATGCAGGCCTAGCACATAAAGAATTCCCAGAAATCACAGGAAGATATGGAAAGGAAGAAATTCATTTATCTTGAAAGGTCACAGCAGACATGCTGAGGCCATGAGATAAGTTATGAAATGAGATACAAGTCAGCTTTTTCCTTAGGAGCTCAGAAGTTCCTGATAACTGCTACCGTCTTGCCTGTACCAGACTCCGGTGATGTCGTGTATATGTGGACTTCAACCAGTTGTCTACAGTCCTTGACCCTGCTGTATCATTGTGCCTTAAGATTCATCACTGGTTGTAGCCGCCTCACACACTGCTGTGAGCTGTATGCTAATGTTGGCACGCCCTCTTTGACGGTAAGGTGATATACATATTGGATGACTTTGGTTTACAAGACTCTTATTGGGTTGGTTATGATTTATTTATACAGTTTACTTTGGAGATATGAAAGCTGTTATGCTTTGCACTCAAATGACATGTTGTGTTTTCGTGTACCTTGTGTTGACACTGAAACAGGTAAAGAAAGCTTTTAGTTTTTCTGGTGGCACTGATAGGAAAGTCCTCCAATCTGAACTAAAACTGTCTGGGTTGATTTCTTTGAATGCCTTCTATTCTATATTAAGAGACTGCGAATGGAATTTTTTTTGCACAGTGCCTGTGTTTTTAAATTTTAAACTGTTTTAACTTGTATATTGTTACAGTGTCCAAGCTGATTGTTTTACCTGTAAATCGCTTGGATTTTGTTAACTTATTATGACGTGTGCTGCTGCCTTTCTTGGCCAGGTCACCTTGTAAAAGAGGTTTTGATCTCAAAAGGCTTTTTATCTGGTTAATAATAATAATAATAATAATGATGATAATATGTAACACCATGTTTCCACATAATATGACTCATAGATTAAAATGTGAAGTACCAGAAAGAAAACAGGAACATAAACTGGAAAAACGATGGAAAAAAAAAAAATTAGTGGAATGGCAGTGGAAAAAAAAATTAGAAGTAAGAAGAGTGAAAATGACAAAGATCTATCAGAAAAACAGAAGAAGCTAAGAGATGACCTCAACTCCACCAGGAGAGAAGAGAGAGACAGAGAATGACAATCACAACAGATTCACAAAAATCTACAGCCATGTTCAGATTCTCAGCCCAAATTCAAATTTTAGCTCATCTAGATTGTATGTGGACTGATTTTTTTTTTGAGAACCTGAACAACAAAAAACAAAGAAACATGAAATGTTAATTTTTTCCTGAATCTGATTCAAACGGCACCCAGAGGTGGTTTCAGTCCTGACTGCTGTGGGACTTCCACAGATGAGTTCAAAGTGCTTCAAAGTGTCTTTTGCGTCACTCACAACGTGATGCAGACAGCAGCGTCTTCAGAGCGATGACAGTGACGGGTTCAGAGTGCGAGACACCGTGTGAGCGGAACTGTATTGAGCAGAGCGGATCTGGAAGGCTGCACAAATCTGGTAGCACCACGACTGAGCAGCTGTAAAAGCCAACACTTAAGTTTTGGGAGACAACATGTGTTCAACAGAAACGCCGTCGTCTCTGCGGTTGCATGGCGGGGTGGCCTGCCTTCTGGTGCTGGAGCAGTGAAAATCCTGCTCATCGCTCACAGAGCTGGGGGCCTCATTTATAACCGCTGCACACGCACAAAACGGGACCTAAAAGATGCACGTGACAATATTAACGCTATGTTGTGATTTAGAAAAACAAACGAGATGGTAAAATGTTTGCACATGTACATCTGCCCCTGGACTCTTCCCCAACTCCCCCTGCTCACAGACACTGCAGATCGTTCCTCTCATTATCGCTTATACACTTTGGTCAATTTTCAGTCAGACCCCAAAAAAACTACTCATTGCTCGCTCAAAAACGTTCAACAAAGGTGCCTTCAGTGAGGTGCTGTCAGGTTCTGTGTCAGCTAAATGAACCACTGAGGCAGAATAATCATAAAAAAAAAAATCCAAACAAAAAACTGCACCACACGCACACACCCACAACAGAAAAGCCAAACTAACCTTTAAAATCCTAAAAAAAAAAACAAACAAGCAAAAAAACAAAAAACAAAAAAAAAAAACCCATTACCAGAAGACAGACTGTAGAACAAAAGTCATTATCAAAGAAAAATGAGGTGTAAAGACTCAGAAGCGATGCAATAGCTGCTGCGTGCATATGTCGCACGTCTGACGTGATGCTTCCAGTGTGTTTCAGGTTTAATAATACACAGATCCATTCGGGGTTGAGTCATGCTTTTGATGCTTGGAGTAACGTGGGCCTGGTACCACTCTGGCAGTGGAAAGTGGAGCAAGATAAAGTAAGAGATTAAGATAATGCTCCAGTTTTTTATTCTCCCTCAAATATGGCAGTCCATCCTTGCTCCCACTCCACTCACAAGCGCCACTCGGTCATTTGTCATTACTATAGCAGGTGATGTGGATAAGATGAGAAATGAGGAATGGCACATGGACACAGAGATCGGATTTGGTCACTTGCTTTATAAAAATGTGGACAGTCACATCACTGGGGTCAGATCTGAATCAAATATATAATAAATTTGATTTTATTCCAACAAGCAGTTTCAACACTTTGTTGGAATAAAAGAAACATCAAAGGATGACTCAAGAAAGATGTTTGAAATGGTACAAGAGCTCCACAGAAGAAGAAGATAATAGGTGATGGGGAAGACGGAAAACAAAAGATGAAGAACATAAAGATAGTAACATCATTCTTCTAAGAAATGTTTAGAGAAGATGAAAAAGAAATAGAAAGCATAAGAACTTATTTCACCAAAGAAGAAATTAACCTGCAGTTACAAGTCTCAAGAACAGAAAAGTACCACAATAGATGATTATAATGCAGAACTGCTGAAATATGGTCTGGATGTAGTGTGTAAGGACAGTTCAAATATTCAACCAATCAGCAGCAACACATTATATGTAAGAGAAACGAAAGAGGATGTGATAACACCAATGCCAAAACCTACAAAGAAAGCGGGACCTCCATCAAATTTTAGACCTGTAAGATTACTATTCAAACTTAGTAACACACCCTGTTCCACGAGACAACCGTCCTACTACGACCCCCCCGATCCACAAAAAATACAGAAATAGGGTGAAGCAGCTTACTGTGGCATGCCTCCTATCAGGCTGACTTATAAAGTGCAGACCTGGCAACCTGCTTGAAAATGAAGGTCAAGCTGCGCCTGGCTGCATTTTCAGCTAGAACCGCAACAATGGCTGCTTTTGTTTCTAATTTTTACTCCAATGGAACACAATCTTACAATCTTATTTACAGGATGAAAGTCAATATGGTTTTAGAGCAGGTAGGTCCACTACACTGGCTCTGCTCAATTCATCAGAAGAGATCAGTAGTCATGTGGACCAAAGGAAATAGTAATAGGTTTATTTATTGACCTGAGAAAGGCTTTTGATACAACTGATCACAACATATTTCAAAGATGGGACTGTACGGAATCAGAGGAGAGGCTTTGAACTGGATTAAAAATTACTTACAAAACTGGAAACAGTTTGTTAAACTTGGGCACTGCTGCTCTTCATATCTGGACATCGTTTGTGGGCTTCCTCAGGGTTCTGTTTTGGGACCAAAATTATTTATTTTGTACATTAATGATTTATGTAAAGTTTCGGACCTGTTTAAGGCAGTTCTGTTTGCAGATGATACAACCCTGTTTTGTTCAGGAGAAAATCTGCAGAAATTATTGTCCGATTTACGTACTGAAATGATAAAGTTAAAGAGATGGTTTGATATTAATAAATTAGCACTAAATTTGTCTAAAACTAAAATAAAGTTATTTGGGAATTACAATAAAGACATACAAATTCAGTTAAATATACAAGGGGTAATCATAGAGCGTGTCAAAGAAAATAAGTTCTTAGGTGTTATTATTGATGAAGTAATTAATTGAAAGCTCATATTCAACATATTCCAAAAGAAAGTGTCAAAAAGTATTGCAGGACTAAGTAAGGTAAGGCATGTACTTGATTGTAAAGCACTTCATACTCTGTATCCGCCCTTTCAGGCTTCAAATCCCGCAAAACTTCGAAGAGGTCACTGCACTGCGAGATCTCAGTAATATTGAGAACTGCATTGAGACGCTCTGATCACGCTGCACTTTAACCGCTGCACATGGACAACACCATTAACATCGCAACATAAAACTATTTTTATATTGTGCCTAAAACTCTCATGAATATATTCTCTCGGTTTATAGACGTTGTTATTGCGTTTATTTTATGTAAACATGTGAGAATCATAGGCTGTCTCTCCGTTATTTTCAATGGGAGCTGCTGTGAGCTACAATCGCTTCCTGTTCATGTCGTTCTGGGGGAAAGTGAAGTTTGCTCTTTAACATCTTGATTATTGTTCTTTAAAACACTGTTTGACCTCTTTGTTCCAGACTAATATATATGTCTGAAATTCGGTTTGCATTTATTAAATTCCATGCAGATTAAACGTAAGACGCGGATTATTTGTTATAATTGTTTTAGCAAGTTTTCAGGGTATCATGCAGCAGTCTCTTATTAATGTGATGAAAAGCATAAAAAAATACATTTTGTAATATAATATTCATTTACAATTGTCATCATGTGGATTCTCTATGTTGTTTTGACTGGAGCGACTCTCTGGCGCCAAAGGGATTATGGGACACATGAAAACCCTGAATTGTTCATTGGTTGCACCCTCCTTGACTTACTGTGCTGAAGGATGGGGCAGTAATTATAAAACCACATTGCAATCATTATTCATTCTTCAAAAAAAGAACATTAAGAACGATTCACAATGTAGGTTATCAAGATCACACCAATTCATTGTTTATTAATTCTAAAATATTAAAACTTCACAATATAATTACATTTAAGACTGTGCAATTAATGTATCAAGTGAAAAATAAGCAACTGCCCCCCAGAATTCAAGAATTCTTCAAGGGAGAGAGGGAAATATAATTTAAGGGGCTTATATCTTTTTAAAATTGCTGGCGTTCGGACGACCAGGAAAGGTTTCTGTGTTTCTACTTGTGGCCCAAAAATATGGAATAATCTGGTGAAGGAACTCAAGCGATGTCCAAATGTCAACCAGTTTAAACGCCAACATAAGGAACTCATATTTTCCGAATATGTGAAAATTCTCTGAATTCTCGGAAAATACAATTCATGTTTGAAGGACTATATAGCTGTTAGTTATATATATATATATATATATATATATATATATATATACACTCCACAAAAATATAAATGCAACACTTTTGGTTTTGCTCCCATTTTGTATGAGATGAACTCAAAGATCTAAAACTTTATCCACATACACAATATCACCATTTCCCTCAACTATTGTTCACAAACCAGTCTAAATCTGTGATAGTGAGCACTTCTCCTTTGCTGAGATAATCCATCCCACCTCACAGGTGTGCCATATCAAGATGCTGATTACACACCATCATTAGTGCACAGGTGTGCCTTAGACTGCCCACAATAAAAGGCCACTCTGAAAGGTGCAGTTTTATCACACAGCACAATTCCACAGATGTCGCATTTGAGGGAGCGTGCAATTGGCATGCTGACAGCAGGAATGTCAACCAGAGCTGTTGCTCGTGTATTGAATGTTCATTTATCTACCATAAGCCGTCTCCAAAGGCGTTTCAGAGAATTTGGCAGTACATCCAACCAGCCTCACAACCGCAGACCACGTGTAACCACACCAGCCCAGGACCTCCACATCCAGCATGTTCACCTCTAAGATCGTCTGAGATCAGCCACTCAGACAGCTGCTGAAACAATCGGTTTGCATAACCAAAGAATTTCTGCACAAACTGTCAGAAACCGTCTCAGGGAAGCTCATCTGCATGCTTGTCGTCCTCATCAGGGTCTCGACCTGACTCCAGTTCGTCGTCGTAAACGACTTGAGTGGGCAAATGCTCCACATTCGCTGGCGTTTTGGCACGTTGGAGAGGTGTTCTCTTCACGGATGATCCCAGTTCACAGTGTTCAGGCAGATGGCAGACAGCGTGTGTGGCGTCGTGTGGGTGAGCGGTTTTCTGATGTCAATGTTGTGGATCGAGTGGCCCATGGTGGCGGTGGGGTTATGGTATGGGCAGGCGTCTGTTATGGACGAAGAACACAGGTGCATTTTATTGATGGCATTTTGAATGCACAGAGATACCGTGACGAGATCCTGAGGCCATTGTTGTGCCATACATCCAAGAACATCACCTCATGTTGCAGCAGGATAATGCACGGCCCCATGTTGCAAGGATCTGTACACAATTCTTGGAAGCTGAAAATGTCCCAGTTCTTGCATGGCCGGCATACTCACCGGACATGTCACCCATGAGCATGTTTGGGATGCTCTGGACCGGCGTATACAACAGCGTGTACCAGTTCCTGCAATATCCAGCAACTTCACACAGCCATTGAAGAGGAGTGGACCAACATTCCCACAGGCCACAATTGACAACCTGATCAACTCTATGCGAAGGAGATGTGTTGCACTGCATGAGGCAAATGGTGGTCACACCAGATACTGACTGGTATCCCCCCCAATAAAACAAAACCTGCACCTTTCAGAGTGGCCTTTTATTGTGGGCAGTCTAAGGCACACCGTGCACTAATCATGGTGTCTGATCAGCATCTTGATATGACACACCTGTGAGGTGGGATGGATTATCTCAGCAAAGGAGAAGTGCTCACTATCACAGATTTAGACTGGTTTGTGAACAATATTTGAGGGAAATGGTGATATTGTGTATGTGGAAAAAGTTTTAGATCTTTGAGTTCATCTCATACAAAATGGGAGCAAAACCAAAAGTGTTGCATTTATATTTTTGTGGAGTGTATATACATATATATATATATATATATATATAGATTATGCGATGTGTGCCTATGATGAGGAATTTGAGTGTATTGATTATTTAAGATGTCTGTGTTTTGCTGTTCTGCTCATTTGTTTGTTTTGTTGTGATAAGTTGCTGATGTAAAAGGGGTAGGTGTATATAAGCTTCTACCTACACCCTTTCGGTCACATGGGTTGACTGGCTGAGAAATCAGTTTCATTTATTTTGTTTTGTTATATTTTGTTGCAAAGTTCTTTTCCCTGAACTGAATAAACTTGAAACTTGAAGCATCAAGCTGCACTCACTAGGACCACCCTGGTTAAAGATGTCTGAACCTGACTGAAGCTGTTTCGACTATGAACACTCGGATGTGGCTGAGTATTGGTGCCAATTTGGCAAATTGGGATGAAATTCTTGATCAGCTTGAAAATTTCATCCCCATTTCAAAACAGATGCTGATGATGGCCATAAATACTGCATATACCAAGTTTGTTCAAGATTGACAAAAGATGGATCAAGAAGTTACTGTGATGCTTCAAAATGCACCCCGATTTGCTATTTGGGATGAAACAGGAAGGAACGACGCTCTGTGGAGTAGGGGCATAAGATCCTACTGATCTGCATGTTGAGAAGATGCAGACAGCAAGAAAAAGTCTTTGCATCACATAATTGCAAGATCATTTTACAACTCTGAGACATGTCAAAGGCCTCCGACAGTTCAGCAGTCACAACTGTCCACGATTCTGAAGAAGTGTGAGATCATGATGAAGGACACAAAGATTCTAACAGAAGATTTGAAACAAAGTAAGAACTAGACAGACACTGGGAGACCAGCACAGGAGGGTCAGAGGAGGACTGCCGTACGAGTAGCATGTGCCACCCAACCCGCTAGTATCAACGACAAACACAACTTTTTGTTACACGTTACACAATGCCAGAAGGTTACGTGTTTAAAACACTCGACACTCAACTTCACTCATCATGTGACTGCCCCTGACACGCCACGCACGCATGGTCTGTGTGGGAGGCTGGAATGCACCAGGTTGTTCAGAAATTCCACATATATGGTTTGCCACAAAGTAACAGAAGACGTTCAGAGCCCCTGGTCCTCCCTGGGATTTTGGTGTCTGTACAGTGGCTGGACTAATCCTTGATTTACTACCATTTTTTTCAAGAGAAATTAAGCAAGTCCCTTCAACTGCGCCCTTGTTTGCACTCAGGGTCGCCAAAGCAGATCCAAAGTGGATCTGCAAATTGAATTGGCACAAGTTTTACGCCGGATGGCCTTCCCAAAGCAACTCCATATGGAGAAATGTGGCAGGGGTGGGGTTGGTCCGCACCGGGATCCTTCCGCACTGAAACCAAGTGCATTGAGCACTTGGCCACTTGCATATTTTTCAAGAGAACAACATACAAATTAAAAACAAACAGGCCACATTTAATGTCATTCAAACACAATCACAGTGAGTTCAATTAGCCGAGATCATCTGCTAATCGTAACTGAAGGAAAATAGATTTATGTCTCCACCAACCCACCAAAAATGTTTGCTTTCAAGTAAAAACTAAAAATGCCACGGAATAAGTCAAAATTCACTTAAAATATCCTAAAATAACATCTTAAAATTGGCTATGAAAACCTCATTTTGTGCTGTATTTTATTAGAATTAGGAAGTGTTAAATCTTTTACAAATGTGCATCTTAGGGCCCTGTCCCACTGGGGAGAGGATTAATTGTGCATGAATTGAGTACACAAATTGCGGGTGTTCGTTGTCGTCTGCAACAAAAATGGCCAAAAATGACAAATGTCCCAGTATGAATTACGGATATATTAATAATATATAGCGAATATATGATGAACAATCACAGTTATATAACACATGTAGTGAGGAAACTGCTCCGACACTGAGATTATCACGGCAGTATTACGGGTGTATTATGAATGCATCAAACAAGTGCTGCGTGTGCACGGTATCTGCATTGTGGTCATAAAAGAAGCGCACTCGGGCTGTCGGCATCACGATTCACACCAACAACATAGCCTCTGGAGCATTTGCTGGACTTTACAAGTTGATCACAGAGTTATTGTTCATGTTGTCATGCGAGGGTTAACTGTTCATGAGTTTGGGGAG